>NC_000082.6:93482088-93634588 GCF_000001635.26 Mus musculus | reverse complement strand
GATAGGCTTGACCATGCTTTTATTTGAAAGAATGTGGATTTTGGAACTTAGGATTTGGAACACAGTGGAATGCTTTAAATGGGGCTTAATGGGTCATCCTAGTAGGAATATGGAAGATTTTGTTGCTGGGAGTAATTTGAACTGTGTTGACCTGGCCCAAGAGATTTCAAAGAAGAATTTCAGAATGTGGCATAAAGACTGTTTTTGTCATATTTTGGTGAAGAATGTGGCTACTTTTTGCCCTTGTCTGAAAAGTCTGCCTGAGGCTAAGGCGAAGAGACTCAGATTAATTACATTGACAAAGGAAGTTTCAAAAAAAGCCCAGCAGAGACTCTGTTCTCTGGTTAAGTCTCACAAAGAGAAGTTTGAACAAGCATAGCAAGCTTAGAAAGGAAAAGAATATAAAATATATGGTTCGTGTATTAAAGGGGTACCTGGAAGTGAAATGGAGCAAAATCCTGTGTTCTAGGAGATAACACATTAAGGGAGTGGGACCTTGGGGCAAGATCCTACCCAGCTAAATTTAGATCCAGGCATGGTGGTACACACCTTTAATCCCATGAGACAGGCTTGCTGATCTCTGCGTTCAAGGTCAATCTACAGAGCAAGAACCAGGACAGCCAAGCTTAGGCAGTGAAGGATTTGGAAAACAGAAAGCCAGTGACGATGTAATAGTACAAGCAGGTCATGTTCTAATTCCTGCCAGCAGCAGAACTCGGCACCTTCAGCCATGTGGCTCTGGCTCTAGAGTTAAGAATGGAAGGAACTACTGGGACAATTGATGCTGGTTAGCTGGAGCTAAGAATTTAGCAGTGATTAAGAAGAGACCAGCATCACTGAGGTAAAATCTCCTGGGAAGTGTTTTCTGGGAGCACGAAGAAGCTGTGTTCCAGAGATAGCCAAGGTTGTATCTCGTGCTGCGGCTGGACTTGGTAATGTGTAAGAGTCACCCAGGTGGTACTGGTTTTGAAGGCATGAAGGTGTCATGAAGAACAGCTGAGGCTTGGCACTGTGAGAGGTCATGGAAGGCCATTGGAGAAGGTGCAGCCTCAGCTGTAGTTGATGGCCCAGGACTGAAGGGATCATGCAAAGGATTTGATGCTTGGCACCATGAAGAGAGCCTATGAGAGGCTATTGGTGAAGCCTAGTTGGAGTGGAACACCCCAGTGTATTGGAGATGTCAGTACCATGGGATGATCACCAAGAACAGCAGCAGTAGTGGAGTGGATCAATCTGAGCTTAGCGTGCTACAGAGGGCAGAGCTGGAGACGTGACACCAGCCCTTAGGAGGAGCCCAAAAGATCAAGTGGGATCCCAGACATTGAAACAAGAAGCTGTAACATTGAAATTGCCTTGGAGACTCAAAGATGTTAAAGATGCCAGAGCCATAGGATACATGTTGAGAAAAGTTGCTAACAGGGATGGAACCAGCCCAGGATAAAGCAGTTGTTGCAGTCAACAAAGATGAAAAAGGAGTGGAGATCTGAAGACTGCTTTGACATCAGCCATGGAGATGCAGAGTTTGGAGCTTGCCCAGCTGGTTTCCTGTCTTTTTTGGGGATTACAGTTAAGTGATTGGATGAATCTCAGAAGAGATCTTGAACTTTGGACTTTTAACATTGTTGAGACTGCTATTGACTATGAGGACTTTGTTTGCGTTTTGCATTATGCTATGTTTAAATATGACCCCATAGACTCATGGGTTTGAACAAGTCTATGAGGGCCAGGGAGTGGAATGTCATGGTTTATATATCCTCAGACCAGGTAGTGGCACCATTTGGAGGTGTGGCCTTGTTGGAATAGGTGTGACCTGGTTGGAGTAGGTGTGCCACTGTGGGTATGAGCTTAAGACCCTTACCCTAGTTGCCTGGAAGTCAGCCTTCCACTAGCAGCCTTTGGATGAAGATGTAGAACTCTCAGCTCTGCCTGTGCCATGCCTGCCTGGATAATGACATGCACCCACCTTGATGATAATGGACTGAACCTCTGAACCTGTAAGCCAGCCCCAATTAAATGTTCTGTTTTTTTTTTTTTTTTTTTTTTTTTTTTAATAAGACTTGCCTTGGACATGGTGTCTGTTCACAGCAGTAAAATCCTAACTAAGACACGTATTAAGGACAAATATCTCTGGATTGGAGTATACATTTTCAGACTATCACTTGGAACTCTGTGGCTGTGATATTCAATCTTGATGTTCTGGCACTTGTTCTCAAAAATATAAAATAAGCAAGAGGAAGTGAACAGCCCTGTTGGGAGAGGAGCCTTGTGCAGCGAACACCTATGAAAGGCCTTGCTTTGTGTTCAGGGGTGGCTATCCCTCTTCAACCTGAAATCACTGGTCCACAGTGGGACTGTCAGAGGCCTTGAGGAATATGCAGGGGTCCTGACAGAGGGCAGCTTATGGGTAGTTCTTGATGCTCACTGCAGGGGTCCTGACAGAGGGCATTATGGGTAGTTCTTGATGCTCACTGAAGCTTCCTTGGGTGACAGTAAATATGTGCTTTTCTTAATTCTGGGGATTGTGTCATCCCCAATGGCAGTGTGACATGACACCATATCCTATGCATGCCTGCATGCCTGATAATGCTTGCACACTTAAACGGTGATGTGTATCCTGTTGTTATCTCCCTGACTTGATAGTCAATGTGATAGAGGCACATTGACACGTAGTCATCCTGGGTCAGATCATGCATTAAGTAGGGAAAGCCGATGGTCTCTTCCTGCTCCTCCTTGTTCTAAGGACTCAACCCATTGCCTCAGGCAAGCTGGCATATACTTTATGGCTGAGTAGGATCCTAGTCTTTGGCCAAGGTTGGAAATCTTTCAACAGATAAAGAGGTGAACAAAAAATTAGTACATGCCTCCTAGCCTCTCCCATGGTTGGAGAGATTTCAGCAGATTTAAAAGTGAAAGAAAAAAAATAGTCTAGAAGTCATTGTGCAGGTTGAGGAGTGAGTTAGGCCAATCAGGGAAGTGCTTGCCTTACAAACTTGAGTCAGAGCCCAGGACCCATGGCATAGACTTTATCCCCCACACTAAGCAGGTAGAGACAGCAGATCCCTGGAGCTGGTTGGCCTGCTAGTCTAGCAAGTAACCTAACTTTGAAACTAAATGAAGAACCAAAATAAATCAGAGCAGGGCCCAGAATGTGAGGAATGACCCCTGAGGCTGTCATGTATGTGTACATGAAAGCACACATTTACATCATGTATGTGTACATGAAAGCACACATTCACATCACGTATGTGTACATGAAAGCACATACACATCATGTATGTGAACACAAAAGGACACATACACATCATGTATGTGCACATGAACACATACATACACATCTGTATAGAACCACATGTACTTTCCCAACTCTGAACTAACCCCTCATGTTAATAAATAAAAACCTCTTAGAAGCTCCGGACTCGGTAGAACACAGGCTCCCAGCAATCCAAGAACTAAGAATGTCCTCAGGTAGCCTCTTGGGCCTATAGATGATTGTATGTGTCTCACTGCTGTGCTCCTCACAGTATTTCAAGGTTGCCTTGATCAATAGCTTTCTTAGTTTTATAACTATAAAACCCTCCTGAAAGAGCTTCCAAGGTGCACCATGTAGTTGGGTAATCTCATGGTCACTCAAAATGCCCCCAGGGGAAATGATCTCTTTTCCTTTTGAGCACCTTGTTTTGTGTCAGCATTGCCATGACTCAGGCTTTCCACACACAGTGTCTGTTAAGGACACCCCTGAGCTGATAGCACATACTGTAGGGTGCACAAGCATCCCCAATCTGCTTTGGCTCCTGAGATGTTCACTGTCTGCAGTCACACCGTGCCATCCCTTGGCCTGAGTTCTGTTTTAATTAAACGCCTGGGATGAAGGCAGTTTTGCCTGAAAGGCATCTGTAGAAATGAGGACAGAAGACATGGCTCAGCAGGGAAGCTCCCTTGCTGCTCTTGTAGAGGCCAGAGCTCCTTTTCCAGCACACACAAACAGGCTTACAACACCTTTATGCCCAGTTCCTGGCATCCACTGTCTCTCCTGGCACTCAAGAGCACTGTATGGGTGTAGCACCCTTCCTGATATACACCAAAGACAATCATATGAACAAAATAAAGGATAACTTAAAAACATTTGTAAACCTCTGTGCATTCAAAGAATTCTATGTTTATTTTTCAGAAGTGTTACTACATTATAAATGTCCTTGCCTTCAGCAAGTCTGGATATAAGGGGGTGAAAGGGAAGAGTTGGGTTCACCATGGTTCAACTGTTTTATCTTGAACAAACTGCCCATGAGGCCCCTCTGCATCTGGAGGCAAGAGGGCCAAGTACACAGGGGTCTCTGCTCCTTCTTCTGGGCTTTTGGTGGCTTGTGGTCCTGTCATGTCGGTTCTGACCCACCCAGGGCAGCAGGCATTCAGAAGGATCTTGTCCCCTCTCCTCTGCTCATTGAGTTTCCTGGCAAGGATTCTGGACAGGACCGTCACTCCTATCTTGCTGACTTCATATGCACTATTAGGCCAGTCTTCTTTCACATAGACTCCTTTCTTTGCATCCTCCACATACTTGTTCATGAGCCCCACCAGCTCCTCCTCTGTGATGGTCTCACTTCGAAACTTCTGCTGCAGCTCCGGGCTGCAGTCTTTCAGGGCACTGAGACTCACCATGCTGGACACATTCACCACTCTGCCTAAAAACACATCACCATGTAGAGATGCACATACAAGAACAGCACTTTACATCTGGTGAGAATTGTATCAGAAAGATTTCATGTGAGACAGGGATGCACAGAACAGGAGTTAAGTAGCAGAGAATCTGGTTTTTTGCCTTTGAGGTTTGTGTGAGCTGAGACACCAGATGAGCATCAGGTTTGGTCCAGAGGGGAAGACAGGAGAGAGCCATACTTAGTCAACTCTATACCAGAGACTCACATTTCTAAAGGGACTCCCTCATCATTCTGGTGTGTATTTAATGACCGGTCATTCACCTGCTATCCAAAGACTTGGGGTATGAGAGCAGTTCATGAGAAATTTAACATAATAGCTTATCTTGTAGAAAGATTCCTTATTTTAATGGAGAGCTAACATGAGCCCAGATGAAGGAAGGGTCACATCACAGAGTCTTATGAGCCCTGCTTAAGGCCTGATCTCCTTGCTGAAGGATTTTAGGAGGGGAGGAGTTCTTAGAGAGGCACAGAAGCCCTGGAAAGGATCCTGCTCCAGAAAAGAGGCCTCATCAAAGGGTTTGCAGGGTGCATCTTGACAGCTGAGAGCTGCTGTGTAGCTGAGCTAAGGGATGTAGTTGGGTACAATCTTAGCACTTGTGGGGACAGGCCATTGTGGCCAATGGGATGTCAGTACGTGTGCAAAATGTTTCAGATATTAATGGAATCCTAAAGCCCCTAATGGTTGAGGATGTGGAAGAAATGGATTCTGGAATCTTATTTGGAGATTAAAGAAAGTTGGATATGCAAAGGGAAAGTCAATGGCCACAAAAGATTGAGGTCAAAGAACAGAGCCAGGCCTCCAGGTGGCAGAGAGGCTGTGTGGAGAGGGAGAGGAGCTGAGCCCGGAAGTCACCTGGCAGACTCACCTTGGGGTTTTATTAGAGGGAGCATCTCCTTGCAGACATCTCGGGTACCAAAAAAGTTCGTTTTCATTGTCACCTCTCCTTTAATGTGGAAGGGGGTGGGGTCATCAACTTTCAGGGTGAAAGAAAACCGAGTTAGCGGAGTGGAAATGTAAAGACTTAAGCCAGAGCTTTAGAGATCCACTTGCAAGTACAGTCTTGTTTACATACAGCTCTGTGTCACTGTCCATCTGACAATGTTCTGTTGTTTTTGGAAGACTCCACCACTGGGTGAGGCGGGGGAAATTTGTATATATCAGGATCTTAATGTAACACCTTTCCCCTGGTCTCTTTCCTCCTCTAAATCTCTTTATGTCATTATCAGTTAAGTATCTGTAAACCAGAGTAGTTAACAACCTAGTGAGGCAAACCTGGAAGAGATGGCGACTAGAGATACTTAGGTAAACACACTGAGGCTCTTCATTCCTGTATCCCTGCAGCCTGACCCTGTCCTGATTCTCCCAGGGGATCTGTTTCAGAGTCCCACCGTATAGTGCTGCTGGTCCTAGAAATGCCAGAGAGGCATAGCCCACCATTGTACCAGGCTTGGGGAAGCCACCTTCCCTCTCTACATCCCATGTCTTACCCTTGAAGGCTATACCCGCATTGTTAACCAGCACGTCCAGTCCCTTGTACTCCTTGAGCAGAAAGTCGCGCAGAGCGTGGATGCTCTGAGGGTCATCAATGTCCAGCTGGTGGAAGCGTGGGTTCAGCCCCTCAGCCTGCAGCTTCTGCACTGCTGCGCAGCCCCGTGCCTCGTCCCGCGCAGTGAGCACCACGTCCCCGGAGAATTTCTGACACAGGTCACGAATGATCTCAAAGCCGATGCCCTTGTTACCTCCAGTTACTAGGGCCACACGGCTGCAGGGCGACATGGCTGCGTGTTCCTAGGGAGGCAGTCAGAGAGCAATGAACATATGGCAAATTCTGATGCTGGAGGCAGCTGTACAGCCTCTCTAGAAGTGCTTTTCTAGGCGCCTGGAAGTGGGCGGCCCTGAGGGTGGAGGAACTGTGGGCCGAGCAATCATGTCCTATGTAAGCCAAACCAACAAGTGGGCCAGTTCCCACACACTGGGGACAGTCTTTGCAAGCTTTTCTGAAAATTGGTGTTTATTTACCGTGTGGTGTCTCACTCCACCAACAGGGAGGCCCTGCAGAACTCGGGCTGTTTTGACAAAAGTTTGCCATGGAAAGAAAGGTGTCAAGTTGTCTGTTAACTCAGAGTATTCAGGGTGACGTAGGGGGTAAAAACCAGCCAGGAAAAGGATGAGGTCAATGACTGGCATCTTGGGCTTTTTCCTTAAGGAGTTTTGAAGCCAGGTAAGACTGTAGGAGAAGGCTGGCAGGAAGGTGCTCAGCTGTCTACCTGGCAGTCATGCATTCAGCTTGCCCATGCATCTCGGTCTTCTTCTGTGTTTCTATACATTTTCCATTTTTTACCCAGTCGTACATGTTCTTTTTGGTGTTCATATAAAATAACGTTGCCCCTTAACTCCTAGGAACTTGAATTGCAGGTGGACCTGGCAGAAAACGAGGAGGAATTGAAACTTGTGTTGAATTTCCCACTTAGGACACTAACACAACTTCATCAGATAATCCTTGGGCAGGGAAGTTTTTTGCTAGGATAGAGCATCCCTTTGGATACTTCTAACAGCTTTGCTCAGTCTCAGATTGTCAAGCCAGTGCCTTTCCATCGCACCGACTTCCTACTGAGAACTCTTGACACTCTGAATTTGAAGTCGCATGGGTAAGGGAGCCAGATGTTATTCTATAACAGGGAAGAGATGTTATTTTCAAAACAGGGAAGCTATCTTTGTGTAAGATCTATCAATTCTCTCTCTATCCTCCTTCCCCAATTCTCTTGGCATGCCTTGTTTTTCTTTCTTCTTCTGTTTCTTTCCTCTCTGATCTGGAACTCAGAAAGCCCTGAGCTCTCAGACCTGGCAGCTTTTGGGAGCACAGTCTTGCTGTGCTCTTGGGTTGGAGTGAGGGCTCTCCTGGTTTTCCTATCCCACTGCTGTCCAGGAGGTGGCAGAGCTAGGCTTTGCTCTGATCTGGGATCTCTCTCCTTCCTCCCCTGAGTTCTGTAATCCCCGAGGAGACCTAGGTCTCATTCCTTTTGGCAATGCAAGTGTTTGGAATAGGGTCTGGCACACAATTTGTATTTGATACATATTTACTGATGGACATATCATAGAGCATTTATGGAAAAAAGAGCTTGGACAATGGTTAAAGAATCCTACCTTGGGAGACAGACAGACAGACAGACAGACAGCCTTTCCTGGGGTGGTGTGTACAGGAGAGTGTATTTGCAGGGTAGGTTACGGGGTAGGACTCCTTTGGAGAGCAGAGAAATAATTCATTGGTCACCTGGTTTTGAAGTCCATTGAGGGTATGCAATGAAGGGGACACAGTTAAAATCTGGGCCTCTGCTGCCACATCTGCCTCTGCATGGAATGGCATCTTGGGAATATGGAGGCTGCCTTGTTAGCTCACAGGATGCTGAGTGGAGAGCCTAGGGCAGCCTCGCTGTTTCATGTGTGGCTGAGGTCATCAGTTGCTACTTCCCCCCACCCCCGGGCGTGTGCGAGTGTGTCTGTCTGTCTGTCTGCCTGTCTGTCTGTCTACATTGTTTCTTTGTGTAGTAGCTGTTATCCTGGAACTTATTCTGTAACCAGGCTTGTCTCCAAATCAGAGCTCTCTGCCTCTGCTTCTGCTTCTGCTTCTGCCTCTGCCTCTGCCTCTCTGCCTCTGCCTCTCTGCCTCTCTGCCTCTGCCTCTGCCTTTCTCCCTCTCTCCCTCTCTGCCTCTCTGCCTCTCTGCCTCTCTGCCTCTCTGCCTCTCTGCCTCTCTGCCTCTCTGCCTCTCTGCCTCTCTGCCTCTCTGCCTCTCTGCCTCTCTGCCTCTCTGCCTCTCTGCCTCTCTGCCTCTCTGCCTCTGCCTCTGCGTGCTGTTATTACAGGCTTGCACCCCCCACCACCGAAGATATCTAATACTCCTATAATGAGATAGGTTTACTCCAGTACAAGGCTGGAGAGCCTGTCAGCATTAGCTGAGAGGGTCTGTGGTTGAGGCTGGTGAACGATGCCATGCATGTATAGGGCAAGAGTGGGTAGCAGGACACAGATAGCTCCCACTGGGCTCAAGTCTATTGGTGCTTCTGTGCATCAGGAGGAAAAACAGTGGCTGTGTAGGCTTCTGCAAGAAGAGTATAAACACAGCGGGCATAGGACACAAGGGCCTTGAACTAACAACGTCCTTTTGTTATTGTGTTTTTAAAGATTTTATTTATTATTTATTTGATACACGAATGTTCTATCTGCACATATGCCTGCATGCCAGAGATCCCATTACACATGGCTGTGAGTCACCATGTGGTTGTTGAGAAGCAAACTCAGGATCTCTGGGAAGAGCAAACAGTGCTCTTGAAAACTGAGCCAGCTCTGCAGACCTGTGTTGTTGTTGTTGTTGTTTTTCTTTTCTTTTCTTTCTTTCTTTCTTTCTTTCTTTCTTTCTTTCTTTCTTTCTTTTTTTTCTCTTTCTTTTTTCTTTTTTTGGAAGGCATATCTTCAAATAGAACTTCTGGCTGAGGTTACATGGAGAAGTGGTTTTGTTTTTCTCCACACACACAAAAAACTTGTGTAAGAATTCCCATGTGGGTGAATTTAAATGGACTTAGTTACACAACATCTGCCTTCAGAATTTCCTCAAGCAAAATTGTAAAGCAAAACAGAGCCACCTATGGCCTCCTGAAAAGAAGCTTGAGCTGGGCAGAGCCAACTGGAGTGCCAGCACTCTGTCCAGGGGACGGAAGGTTTAAGGGCAGCTTTGATGATATGGTCAGTTTAAGGTTGACCTCAGCTGTATAGTGAGACCTTCTTGAAAAACAAAAAAGAGTCTGTTTTGTGACCCCTAGTTAGAGAATTTCCTTAACGTTTTAATATTAATGGGAATGTGAGAGTCAAACTTGAAAGGTGCCTCTGCTCACACCAGCCGTGTGCTCACACCAGCCGTGTGCTCACACCAACCCTGTGCTCACACCAGCCTTGTGCTCACACCAGCCCTGTGCTCACACCAGCCCTGTGCCTGTGGATGTGTGTTCTCGTGAGAGTCCTTGTCTACCATGCAGTTAGGTAGAATGGCACTGGGCTAGTGCAGGCTAGACCATCCTCTAGCAGAACCTGTCAGCACAAATCATGGTCCAGGTCAGGGGTGGTGGGCTAGACAAGACTGAAAACTCACCCTTCTACAATTTCATTTTTGGAAAAGATCAGGTTTTATATTGGGCAGCAAGACTGAGGCCACACCAGCTGTGGTGGCTGGATTTTTTTTCTTTTCTTTTTTTTTTTTTTTTTTCGTTTTTATGTTTGTTTTTTGGTTTTTTTTTGAGTTGTCCAGGATGATCAGAGACATCCTTGCTCATTTTTACCCTAATCTTTGTGGTTTCTCTAATGGTTTGGAGAATTCAGCTTTGAATCCATGTGGTCTTGGAGTTTTGCCTTGTTGGAGGATTTTGTGAAAAATTACTTCCTTATCTTGTTGATGGTTTAAGCTCTTTAAATCATTTTGCTTTAATGTTGGCATGTCGTGGGTGTTAAGGCCTAAGTAACTCTTACTTGGCTAGCCTGCCATTATAAGGAAGATTTCTCACAGGTTTCTGCTGTTACTGGACCCTTCCTAATGCCAGGATAGGTGACATATTCTGTTCTGTCTGTGCCCATGGAAACCAATCACGACAGAAGTCATGGAACTGCTCTGCATAGTTACCCACAACAAGACTGGACCAGAAGCAACCACCACCAGCACTTCCTGTACCTGTGTACAAGATTTTATGATACAAACTGCCCCTGGGACAGACCCCAACATAAGAGAGACACAAACCATTTGGAATAAGACTTCCATTTTGAGTAGTGCTCTTGTAAAGATCAGGTTCCCAAGCCCTTCCTGGGAACGGACACCTACTTGGCAGAAAGAGACATGGACGTGTGTAACTGACATCCTAGTTGGCAAGTTAAGACATGAATCTGAGACAAGTCCTGTTCAGTTAGATAAGTGAGGACATGAATGTTATTAGGCAAGGGAAGACCCCGCCTCCTTTGAATACTCCCACCAATGGGAGCAGGATGAGTGTCCAACAAAGACGTGTTCCTATGGAAATCCCCTACCCCTACATCCTGATTGGTGGAATAACTTGTCACAGATGTTTGTGGATTTGGGACTTAAAACTTTTATAGAATCTTAACTCAGGATCATGGCTCAGATTCTGCGTCTGGACCATGGCCCTGGTTGACCAGTCTTGGGGCACATGCTCAATAAACTCTCCCTGTCTCACTGAGATCCGTGTCCATGTGGTTTGTGAAGCAACTCCTGAACCCTAATAATGGGTCTTGGAATTTACCTATTTCACTAGGATTTTCTCGTGTTTGCAGTAGGGCTTGTTATAGCATTTCATAATAAGTCTCTGTATTTAATTGGAATCTACAAGAGCTCCTCTCCTTTCATCTCTAATCTTTAAAAAATTGTTTGAGATTGACTGACTTATGTGTGGGTGTTTTGCCTACATGCATGTCTGTGCATCATGTGCCTGCCATACCCAAGTGCTGTGAGCCATCATGTGGTGCAGGGGAGAGAACCCAGGTCCTCTGGAAGGCACTCAGTGCTCTTGTCTCCTGAGCTCTCTCCAGCCCCTCACCTCTAATCTTACTTTTTCATCTCTCCTTCTTGGCGAGTTGGCTTGAGTTTTCTCAATTGTTTATTTTCTTCATGAACCAAACCTTTTATTGATCCTATCTATTGTTCGTTTAGTCTTCATTAATTAACTACTGCTGAAGCAAGTTTTTATTTATTGCTATTGCTGCTTTGGGTTTATATTGTTCTTGTCTTTGTAGAGTCCTGTGGCACACCAATAGGTTATTCACTTGACATCTGTCTAATTTTAAAGGAAAGAATTATAATTATTTGTATTTCTTTTAAACCGCCCATAGCTGTATTTCAAAGGTTTTTTTCTTTTCTTTTTTTTTATTACGTATTTTCCTCAATTACATTTCCAATGCTAACCCAAAAGTCCCCCCCCCCCCACTCCCCTACTCACCCATTCCCATTTTTTGGCCCTGGCGTTCCCCTGTACTGGGGCATATAAAGTTTGCCTGTCCAATGGGCATCTCTTTCCAGTGATGGCGGACTAGGCCATCTTTTGATACATATGCAGCTAGAGTCAAGAGCTCCAGGGTACTGGTTAGTTCATAATGTTGTTGCACCTACAGGGTTGCAGATCTCTTTAGCTCCTTGGATACTTTCTCTAGCTCCTCCATTGTGGGCCCTGTGATCCATCCAATAGTTGACTGTGAGCATCCACTTCTGTGTTTGCTAGGCCCTGGCCTAGTCTCACAAGAGACAGCTATATCATGGTCCTTGTAACAAACGCTTGATAGTGTATGCAATGGTGTCATCGTTTGGAGGCTAATTATGGGATGGATCCCTGGATATGGCAGTTTCTAGATGGTCCATCCTTTTGTCTCAGCTCCAAACTTTGTCTCTGTAACTCCTTCCATGGGTGATTGTTTCCAATTCTAAGAAGGGGCAAAGTGTCCACACTTTGGTCTTCATTCTTCTTCAGTTTCATGTGTTTTGCAAATTGTACCTTATATCTCGCTATACTAAGTTTCTGGTCTAATATCCACTTATCAGTGAGTACATATCATTTGAGTTCTTTTATGATTGTGTTACCTCACTCAGGATGATGCCTTCCAGGTCCAACCATTTGCCTAGGAATTTCACAAATTCATTCTTTTTAATAGCTGAGTAGTACTCCATTTTGTAAATGTACCACATTTTTTGTATCCATTCCTCTGTTGAGGGGCATCTGGGTTCTTTCCAGCTTCTGGCCATTATAAATAAGGCTGCTATGAACATAGTGGAGCATGTGTCCTTCTTACCCGTTGGGATATCTTCTGGATATATGCCTAGGAGAGGTATTGCAGGATCCTCCAGTAGTACTATGTCCAATTTTCTGAGGAACCGCCAGACTGATTTCCAGAGTGGTTGTACAAGCTTGCAATCCCACAAACAATGGAGGAGTGTTCCTCTTTCTCCACATCCTCGCCAGCATCTGCTGTCACCTGAATTTTTGATCTTAGCCATTCTGACTGGTGTGAGATGGAATCTCAGGGTTGTTTTGATTTGCATTTCTCTGATGATTAAGTATGTTGAACATTTTTTCAGGTGCTTTTCAGCCATTCGGTATTCCTCGGGTGAGAATTCTTTGTTTAGTTCTGAGCCCCATCTTTTAAGGGGGTTATTTGATTTTCTGGAGTCCACCCTCTTGAGTTCTTTATATATATTGAATATTAGTCCCTTATCTGATTTAAGATAGGTAAAGATCCTTTCCCAATCTGTTGGTGGCCTTTTTGTCTTATTGATGGTGTCTTTTGCCTTGCAGAAGCTTTGCAGTTTCATGAGGTCCCATTTGTCAATCCTCTATCTTAAAGCACAAGCCATTGCTCTTCTATTCAGGAATTTTTCCCCTGTGCCCATATCTTCAAGGCTTTTCCCCACTTTCTCCTCTATAAGTTTCAGTGTCTCTGGTTTTATGTGAAGTTCCTTGATCCACTTAGATTTGACCTTAGTACAAGGAGATAGGAATGGATTGATTCGCATTCTTCTACATGATACCAACCAGTTGTGCCAGCACCATTTGTTGAAAATGGTGTCTTTCTTCCACTGGATGGTTTTAGCTCCCTTGTTGAAGATCAAGTGACCATAGGTGTGTGGGTTCATTTCTGGGTCTTCAATTCTATTCCATTGGTCTACTTGTCTGTCACTATATCAGTACCATGCAGTTTTTCTTTTTTAATCACAATTGCTCTGTAGTAAAGCTTTAAGTCAGGCATGGTGATTCCACCAGAGGTACTTTTATCCTTGAGAAGAGTTTTTGCTATCCTAGGTTTTTTGTTATTCCAGATGAATTTGCAGATTGCTCTTTCTAATTTGTTGAAGAATTGAGTTGGAATTTTGATGGGGACTGCATTGAATCTGTAGATTGGTTTTGGCAAGATAGCCATTTTTACAATGTTGATCCTGCCAATCCATGAGCATGGGAGATCTTTCCATCTTCTGAGATCTTCTTTAATTTCTTTCTTAAGAGACTTGAAGTTCTTATCATACAGATTTTTCACTTCCTTAGTTAGAGTCACACCAAGATATTTTATGTTATTTGTGACTATTGAGAAGGGTGTTGTTTCCCTAATTTCTTTCTCAACCTGTTTATTCTTTGTGTAGAGAAAGGCCATTGACTTGTTTGAGTTAATTTTATATCCAGCTACTTCACTGAACCTGTTTATCAGGTTTAGGAGTTCTCTGGTGGAATTTTTAGGGTCACTTATATATACTATCATATCATCTGCAAAAAGTGATATTTTGACTTCATCTTTTCCAATTTGTATCCCCTTGATCTCCTTTTGTTGTCGAATTGCTCTGGCTAGGACTTCAAGTACTATGTTGAATAGGTAGGGAGAAAGTGGGCAGCCTTGTCTAGTCCCTGATTTTAGTGGGATTGCTTCAAGCTTCTCACCATTTACTTTGATGTTGGCTACTGGTTTGCTGTAGATTGCTTTTATCATGTTTAGTTATGGGCCTTGAATTCCTGATCTTTCCAAGACTTTTATCATGAATGGGTGTTGGATCTTGTTGAATGCTTTTTCCCGCATCTAACGAGATGATCATGTGGGTTTTGTCTTTGAGTTTGTTTATATAATGGATTACATTGATGGATGTTCGTATGTTAAACCAACCCTGCATCCCTGGAATAAAATCTACTTGGTCAGGATGGATGATTGCTTTAATGTGTTCTTGGATTCGGTTAGCGAGAATTTTATTGAGTATTTTTGCATCGATATTCATAAGGGAAATTGGTTTGAAGTTCTCTATCTTTGTTGGATCTTTCTGTGGTTTAGGTATCAGAGTAATTGTGGGTTCATAGAATGAGTTGGGTAGAGTTCCCTCTACTTCTATTTTGTGGAATAGTTTGTGCAGAACTGGAATTAGATCTTCTTTGAAGGTCTGGTAGAACTCTGCACTAAACCCATCTGGTCCTGAGTTTTTTTTTTTTTTTTTTTTTTTTTTTTGGCTGGGAGACCATTAATGACTGCTTCTATTTCTTTAGGGGATATGGGACTGTTTAGATCGTTAACTTGATCCTGATTTAACTTTGGTACCTGGTATCTGTCTAGAAATTTATCCATTTCGTCCAGGTTTTCAGTTTTGTTGAGTATAGCCTTTTGTAGAAGGATCTGATGGTGTTTTGGATTTCTTCAGGATCTGTTGTTATGTCTCCCTTTTCATTTCTGATTTAGTTAATTAGGATGTTGTCCCTGTGTCCTCTAGTGAGTCTAGCTAAGGGTTTATCTATCTTGTTGATTTTCTCAAAGAACCAACTCCTCATTTGGTTAATTCTTTGAATAGTTCTTCTTGTTTCCACTTGGTTGATTTCACCCCTGAGTTTGATTATTTCTTGTCGTCTACTCCTCTTGGGTGAATTTTCTTCCTTTTTTTAAAAAGAGCATTTAGATGTGTTGTCAAGCTGCTAGTGTGTGCTTTCTCTAGTTTCTTTTTCGAGGCACTCAGAGCTATGAGTTTCCCTCTTAGAAATGCTTTCATTGTGTCCCATAGGTTTGGGTATGTTGTGGCTTCATTTTCATTAAACTCTAAAAAGTCTTTAATTTCTTTCTTTATTCCTTCCTTGACCAAGGTATCATTGAGAAGAGTGTTGTTCAGTTTCCATGTGAATGTTGGCTTTCCCTTATTTATGTTGTTATTGAAGATCAGCCTTAGGCCATGGTGGTCTGATAGGATGCATGGGACAATTTCAATATTTTTGTATCTGTTGAGGCCTGTTTTGTGACCAATTATATGGTCAATTTTGCAGAAGGTCCCATGAGGTGCTGAGAAGAAGGTATATCCTTTTGTTTTAGGATAAAATGTTCTGTAGATATCTGTCAGATCCGTTTGTTTCATAACTTCTGTTAGTTTCACTGTGTCCCTGTTTAGTTTCTGTTTCCACGATCTGTCCATTGATGAAAGTGGTGTGTTGAAGTCTCCCACTATTATTGTGTGAGGTGCAATGTGTGCTTTGAGCTTTACTAAAGTGTCTTTAATGAATGTGGCTGCCCTTGCATTTGGAGCATAGATATTCAGAATTGAGAGTTCCCTCTTGGAGGATTTTACCTTTGATGAGTATGAAGTTTCCCTCCTTGTCTTTTTTGATAACTTTGGGTTGGAAGTCGATTTGATCCGATATTAGAATGTCTACTCCAGCTTGTTTCTTCAGACCATTTGATTGGAAAATTGTTTTCCAGCCTTTCACTCTGAGGTAGTGTCTGTCTTTTTCCCTGAGATGGGTTTCCTGTAAGCAGCAGAATGTTGGGTCCTGTTTGTGTAGCCAGTCTGTTAGTCTATGTCTTTTTATTGGGGAATTGAGTCCATTGATATTAAGAGATATTAAGGAAAAGTAATTGTTGCTTCCTTTTATTTTTGTTGTTAGAGTTGGCATTCTGTTCTTGTGGCTGTCTTCTTTTTGGTTTGTTGAGGGATTACTTTATTGCTTTTTCTAGGGCGTGATTTTCGTCCTTGTATTGGTTTTTTTTTCTGTTATTATCCTTTGAAGGGCTGGATTCATGGAAAGATAATGTGTGAATTTGGTTTTGTTGTGGAATACTTTGGTTTCTCCATCTATGGTAATTGAGAGTTTGGCCGGGTATAGTAGCCTGGGCTGGCATTTGTGTTCTCTTAGTGTTTGTATAACATCTGTCCGGGATCTTCTGGCTTTCATAGTCTCTGGTGAAAAGCCTGGTGTAATTCTGATAGGTCTGCCTTTATATGTTACTTGACCTTTCTCCCTTACTGCTTTTAATATTCTCTCTTTATTTAGTGCATTTGTTGTTCTGATTATTATGTGTTGGGAGGAATTTCTTTTCTGGTCCAGTCTATTTGGAGTTCTGTAGGCTTCTTGTATGTTCAAGGGCATGTCATTCTTTAGGTTTGGGAAGTTTTCTTCTATAATTTTGTTGAAGATATTTGCTGGCCCTTTAAGTTGAAAAATCTTCATTCTCATCAACTCCTATTATCCATAGGTTTGGTCTTCTCATTGTGTCCTGGATTTCCTGGATGTTTTGAGTTAGGATCTTTTTGCGTTTTCTATTATATTTGATTGTTGTGCCGATGTTCTCTATGGAATCTTCTGCACTTGAGATTCTCTCTTCCATCTCTTGTATTCTGTTGCTGATGCTCACATCTATGGTTCCAGATTTCTTTCCTAGGGTTTCTATCTCCAGCGTTGCCTCACTTTGGGTTTTCTTTATTGTGTCTACTTCCCTTTTTAGGTCTAGTATGGTTTTGTTCATTTCCATCACCTGTTTGGATGTGTTTTCCTGTTTTTCTATAAGGACTTCTACCTGTTTGGTTGTGTTTTCCTGTTTTTAATTAAGGACTTGTAACTCTTTAGCAGTGTTTTCCTGTATTTCTTTAAGTGAGTTATTAAAGTCCTTCTTGATGTCCTCAACTATCATCATGAGATATGCTTTTAAATCTGTGCCTAGCTTTTCGGTTGTGTTGTGGTGCCCAATACTAGGTGGGGTGTGAGTGCTGCGTTCTGATGATGGTGAGTGGTCTTGATTTCTGTTAGTAGGATTCTTACGTTTGCCTTTCGCCATCTGGTATTCTCTGGAGCTAGTTGTTATAGTTGTCTCTGGTTAGAGCTTGTTCCTCAGGTGATTATGTTAGCCTCTATCAGCAGACCTGGGAGACTAGATCTATCCTTAGTTTCAGTGGTCAGAGTACTCTCTGCAGGCAAGCTCTCCTTTTGCAGGGAAGGTGCCCAGATATCTGGTGTTTGAACCTCCCTCCTGGCAGAAGTTGTGTTCCACTCACCAGAGGTCTTAGGATCCCATGGCGGATCTTGTGTGGGTCCTTGCGGGTGTCCGGAGACTCCCCGGGCCAGGGACCCCGGTGCTGCAGTGGGCTGGAAGGGACTTCGTTTTTTTTTCTTTACAAGTTGTGATTTCATTTTCAATTGATTCTGTAAATTTAAAAATTCCCTCCCTCTTTCCTTCTCTTCATCCTCTTCCTCTTCTCCTTCCTTCCTTTCTTTCTTTTCCTCTTTCTTCCTTCCTCTCTTTATTGATGAGTTTGTACTGCCCATATGGACAGGAATATGGCACCATACACTGGAGCATGATCAACCTATCAGGGTCAACACTCTAAAGAACCCTGACTCCCCTCCCTTAGCAGCTCTCACCTGTTAGCAGCTCCTTGACTAGGGGTACGGTTTCTGTCTCTGGATGGCAGATTCTTACATATCTATGAAGTCAATTTGATCAGTGCTATAGTTTAACTCTGCAGGCTTTTGGTTGGTTTTTAGTTTAGATGTCTTATGTAGAGTATGGGCTTTATTCTTATCTTCTGTGATGGGATCAGGACCTGTCTGTCCTTGTATGTGCACTACTTTTGTTTCATTAAATTGGGAGCCCCAACATGTTATGCACATATGTTTCTAATCATTATATCATCTTGATGAAGAGCTTCCTTGATCAATATGTAGTGGTCTATATCTCCTCTGACTAGTTTGGTTTGAAGTCTAGGTTATTCAATGGAAAGATAGCTATGGTGTCTTATTCTCAGCCTCCAGTTACAGGTTCATTGTTCTCCATTCTTTGACTCTCGGCTTGTGTCTTTCACAGGGATGTGTACTTCTTGGAGTCAATGCATAGTTAAGCCTTGTGTGGTTTGTTTGTTTTGTTTTTTCTATCGTATCATTCAGTCTGCCTCCCTTTATCGATGAGCTGAAGCTGTTTACATTAAGGGCTGTTGGTGAGTGATGTTCACTAAGTGATGCTGCTAAGGCTGAGGAGCTGAGTCTCATTCCTGGGACCCACATGATGGAAGGAGAAAACCAATACGTGCAAGCGTGCACATACATACAAAATAAAGTAAATGCCATTGAGAAACTTTGTAAAGAAAGAAAAGGAAAGAATCCCAGCTGAAAAAATACTCAAAAAAGTAGAAGGGGAACAAAATAAAAAATGCAAAAAAAAAACATACTAAAGGTAAAAAAAAATACCGCTGAGAACAAAGTAAGGAAGAAGTAAATGGGAAAAAAAGAGATTCAAGGGAATAATTAGTAAGTAAATTAAAAAAAGGGCCTTGAAGCAATGTGTGCACAGACAGGGCCAGGTAGAGTGCTCTAGACTCCTATTGGTGAATGTGTTTCCTTCCTTCCCAGCGCCCTCTGCTGGCCACCCTTAGCATTGTATCTGTGCCTGGGCAGGTTCTCCACCTTCTGAGGAGAGTTGTAGCCCTCTCCCCCTTGAGTAGCTGATGGTTCATATCACCCAGAAGCACTGACCGTGGGGAAGAGACCTCCACTCTGGGATCTGCAGAATCAAACAGTGTTTCTAAAAGTTAAACTACAGTGCGTGAGCAGGACATAGTTCTTGGGCTGATTGCCAGCCTGCCTCTCCCTGGAGAGTGTGTTACCAAGTTTTATCTGTGTTAAGGCATTCACTGGACTGTGGTAGATATTTGTGTTTACCCAAGTTCAGTTAATAAGTTATATATGGAGTTCTCCCATGCATTGTGTGCCTACCAATCAAATCTTTACTGGATGAGACCTCCCAAAGATGTGTCCAGGAGTCCATGTACAATTTGACACCTCCTCCCACTCTGAGGTCTAAGCCACGTATGTGTCCAAGGATAAGTTCAATCTCATGGTGACTCAGGCTTTTCCAAGCAGAACTTGGCCACCTGCCTCTGCTTCTGTTATCCTGTAAAATCAAGTCAAAGGTGAGGTAAAGAAGGCAGGCATAGGTGTGGGCCTCTTTATGTCCCGGCCAATATTCTTGGTTTTGTACTTAGAGATCATTTGAAGCTTATATTTAAAATTTATTATTTTTGAGAACGTCATATATGAGTACTGTGTTTGCATCTATTCTGCCTCTCTACCTCCCTAATTCTACCTGCTGCCCCCTTCTCTCTCAAGTTTATCATCCCTCCTTCTGTAATTATCATTTTACACACACACACACACAGAAGCATAAAACAGACATACACACATACATCTCCAACCCCCACAGACACACATACACACCATATAGACACCCTCTACACACACTCAGACACCATATATATACACACTCTCCCAAAGGCATACATACACACACACATACACACACACACACACACACACACACACACACACACACACACACACACAGAGTATTGAAGTCATCGGTGTTGTGTATGTGCACACAAGTTTAGGGCTGACCACTTTGGATTGGATGACCTATCATGGGCTTGGCTCTAAAGAAGACTAGCCTGTATCTCTTCATTGACTGCCTGTAGCTCTTTTTTTTTTTTTTTTTTTTTAATGAGACAGGGTTTCTCTGTATAGCCCAGGCTGTCCTGGAACTCACTTTGTAGACCAGGCTGGCCTTGAACTCAGAAATCCGCCTGCCTCTGCCTCCCGAGTGCTGGGATTAAAGGCATGCGCCACCACACCCAGCTTGCCTGTAGCTCTTTATCTAGATGTTGGACCTCATGAAATTTCCTCATCCATGTTGACTGGACAACTGGTGCTTACCTTAGGCAGGTGTTATGTAGGCAAGCCTACTGCTGAGATTTCACAGGTTCAGTATCTGTGTCCTGGTCTAGATGTTACCACATAGCATCAGGCAGTGTGGACCTCTCACTTGAACAGTCTTACTCCCAAGCCCTAGGAGTAGAGATGGTGCTGTAGGTTTATCAGTTGGGGCTGGCACCACATGGCCACCTACTCTTTGCAATGTGACCACCTGTGGCTCCCTGGGTGACCTTGATTCAGTGGAGGAGGAGGAGGAGGAGGAGGAGGAGGAGGAGGAGGAGGAGGAGGAGGAGGAGAAGAAGAAGAAGAAGAAGAAGAAGAAGAAGAAGAAGAAGAAGAAGAAGAAGAAGAAGAAGAAGAAGAAGAAGAAGAAGCAGCAGCAGCAGCAGAAGCAGAAGCAGAAGCAGAAGCAGAAGCAGAAGCAGCTTTATTTTAGAGGAGAATCCTTATGTTTCTAACTTTTCTTGAGTGTTGTTCAGACTTTCGGGTGTCTCCCTTAGTTGTTTGTCCTGTGACATGAAGTTGCTCACACCATGACTTCCTTGTTCTCCACGAGTTGTAGAGCTGACATTGAGAATCGCTGCCTTTCCTGTATTTCCTGACAAAATGGCTGCAGGTCATGGATGTGTTTGCAGTGGATTGGGTCTTGGTGACATAGGCAGTCTCTCTGTGCTCTCCTGTGGGTCTTTTGGGTTCTTCTCTGGGCATGGTGATGCCCTTTCTCCTGCGTGTCTTCTCTTCTGTTCTTTCTCTTTCTGAGAGATCACCTGGATTTGAGACTGTTCTCTTTCCTCATAAAGGCATCAGGTGGTGTAAGTTTGCAATGACTTCTGCAGTGGCATCCTTGACTTTCTGTGAAATGATGTAATTAAAAAATACTTCACTTTGCCCTGCTAATTATGCATTTATTTCAAGAGGTGCGTGTGGTATGTGGTGTGTCTGTGTTTGTCTATTTGTGTGTGTCTGTGAGTCTGTTGTCTGTGTATATGTCTGCTTGTATTCATGTGCACCATGCATAAGCCTACAAAGTTCAAAGGAAAGATGAAGCCTTCAGTTAGAGGGACTGCTTTAGGAAATCTGAGGAAGTTACTCCATGAGGTAGTTAGCACTAGAGAGCAGGACAATTAGGACTCAAATTGTTCACTCCCACAAACCTCCTCCTGGTCTCCCTTGGGCATGATGGTTCCTTATCAAGCTCCTTCAAGAGTGGTGACTGTTTTCCAGGAAGATCTCAGCACTGCACTTTGGCCGCATTCACAGTGCTTACAACTTGTGAATTGTAAGGCCTGACAGACACTTAAATGCTGGGATTTAAGTGATTTCCCCTACACCATGGACGCACTGGGTTTTGTCTTTGTCCATCCTTTAACTCAGTGTGCCTTTTCCATGTAACCTTGAACCTTTAATCTTTATTTTTGGACTCACATCTGTCTGGATCCCTCTTATCATACAAATAATCATACATGTGTTAAATAGAAGCTTAATATTGTATCTGTGCCAGTCATAATTTTACCTTTTTCTAAAACTCTCATTTTAGCCTTGTGTATTTTACCCTTCAGCCTAAGAAACCATTAAACCATTAAAAATATTGAATAATCATACTCCCAGATGCCATGGTTAATCAACAATTTTGACCTGGCGTGCATTCCTTAAAACCTCTGCAATGCTAGCTGGTATTTAGGACAAATGTCTCTGGATTGGAGTATACATTTTCAGACTATCACTTGGAACTCTGCGGCTGTGATATTCCATCTTGATGTTCTGGCACTTGTTCTCAAAAATACAAAATAAGCAAGAGGAAGTGAACAGCCCTGTTGGGAGAGGAGCCTTGTGAAGCGAACACCTATGAAAGGCCTTGCTTTGTGTTCCTCTTCAACCTGAAATCACTGGTCCACAGTGAGACTGTCAGAGGCCTTGAGGAATATGGAGAGTTCCTGACAGAGCCAGGGTGATGGGCACGTCCACATTCTGCAAGGTCCCTTGTGACAGAAAGTGAGCATGTGGCATTCTTCACTTTTGAGGATTGTGTCATCCCCAATGGCAGTGTGGCATGACACCAAATCCTATGCATGCGTGCATGCCTGATGATGCTTTCACACATAAACGGTGATGTGTATCCTGTTGTTATCTCCCTGACTTGATAGTCAATGTGATAGAGGCACAGTGACACTTAGTCATCCTGGGTCAGCTCATGCATTAAGGAAGGAAAGCCGATGGTCTCTTCCTGCTCCTCCTTGTTCTAAGGACTCAACCCATTGCCTCAGGCAAGCTGGCATATACTCTGTGGCTGAGTAGGATCCTAGTCTTTGGCCAAGGTTGGAAATCTTTCAACAGATAAAGAGGTGAACAAAAAATTAGTACATGCCTCCTAGCCTCTCCCATGGTTGGAGAAATTTCAGGAGATATAAAAGTGAAAGAAAAAAATTGTCAGGAAGTCATTGTGCAGGCTGAGGAGTGAGTTAGGCCAGTCAGCAAAAGTGCTTGCCTTACAAACGAGTCAGAGCCCAGGACCCATGGCATAGGCTTTATCCCCCACACTAAGCAGGCAGAGACAGCAGATCCCTGGAGCTGGTTGGCCTGCTAGTCTAGCAAGTAACCTAACTTTGAAACTAAATGAAGAACCAAAATTGATCAGAGCAGCGTCAAGCACCTAAGGAATGACCCCGAGGCTGTCATATATGTGTACATGAAAGCACACATTTACATCATATATGTGAACATGAAAGGACACATACACATGATGTGTTTGAACATGAAAGCACACATACATATCATGTATGTGCATATAAACATACACCTCTGTATGCACATAAAATCACAGAGTGCAAATGACAACACATACATACATCATGTATGTATACATGAACAGATACACACACATCTGTACATGCACATGACAGCACACATACACATCATGTGTGTGCACATGAAAACACACACACATCATGTACACATGACAGCACACATACAATCACACAAATGAAGAAAGCCCGTACACCATGTGTTTGCTTCCTGTACATGCCCACTCACTTTTCAATCCTTGTGTTGCGGTTTGTTGTGAACAAAAATTCTTGAAAAGAAGCTGCGTCTGGCTGTGAACCAGACTCCTAGGAGGAGTCTGAAGAGATCGAAGGACAGGTTGCTGTGGAGAGACTGGAATTCTGCAGGTTCAGAGGTTAATGACTTTATATTGAACTAGGTCAAGCATTTAGAACAGCACATCCTTGCTCAACTCTGAACTAACCCCTGATGTTACTAAATAAAAGCCTCTTAGAAGCTCTGGACTTGGTAGGACACAGGCTCCCAGCAATCCAAGAACTAAGAATGTCCTCAGGTAGCCTCTTGGGCCTATAGATGATTGTATGTGACTCACTGCTGTGCTCCTCACAGTATTTCAAGGTTGCCTTGATCAATAGCTTTCTTAGTTTTGTAAACTATAAAACCCAGGTGAAAGAGCTTCCAAGGTGTACCATGTTGTTGGGTAACCTCATGGTCACTCAAAATGCCCCCAGGGGAATTGATCTCTTTTCCTTTTGAGCACCTTGTTTTGTGTCAGCATTGCCATGACTCAGGCTTTCCACACATAGTGTCTGTTAAGGACACCCCTGAGCTGATAGCACACACTGTAGGGTGCACAAGCTTCCCCAATCTGCTTTGGCTCCTGATGTTCACTGTCTGCAGTCACACCGTGCCATCCCTTGGCCTGAGTTCTGTTTTAATTAAACGCCTGGGATGAAGGCAGTTTTGCCTGAAAGGCATCTGTAGAAATGAGGACTGAAGACATGGCTCAGCAGGGAAGTTCCCTTGCTGCTCTTGTAGAGGCCAGAGCTCCTTTTCCAGCACACATGAACAGGCTTACAACATCTTTATGCCCAGTTCCTGGCATCCACTGACTCTCCTGGCACTCAAGAGCACTGTATGGGTGTAGCACCCTTCCTGATATACACCAAAGACAATCATATGAACAAAATAAAGGACAACTTAAAAACATTTGTAAACCTCTGTGCATTCAAAGAATTCTATGTTTATTTTTCAGAAGTGTTACTACATTATAAATGTCCTTGGCCTTCATAAAGTCTGGATACAAGGGGGTGGGAGGTGAGAGTTGGGTTCACCATGGTTCAACTTTTTTATCTTGAACAAACTGCCCATGAGGCCCCTCTGCATCTGGAGGCAAAAGGGCCAAGTACACAGGGGTCTCTGCTCCTTCTTCTGGGCTTTTGGTGGCTTTTGGTCCTGCCATGTCGGTTCTGACCCACCCAGGGCAGCAGGCATTCAGAAGGATCTTGTCCCCTCTCCTCTGCTCATTAAGTTTCCTGGCAAGGATTCTGGACAGGACTGTCACCCCAATCTTGGTGACCCCATATGCACTATTAGGCCAACCTTCTTCCGCATGGACTCCTTTCTTTGTATCTTCCACAAACTTGTTCATGAGCCCCACCAGCTCCTCCTCTGTGATGGTCTCGCTTCGAAACTTCTGCTGCAGCTCCAGCCTGCAGTTTTTCAGGGCCCTGAGACTCACCATGCTGGACACATTCACCACTCTGCCTAAAAACACATCACCATGTACAAGAACAGCACTTTACATCTGGTGAGAATTGTATCAGAAAGATTTCATGTGAGACAGGGATGCACAGAACAGGAGTTAAGTAGCAGAGAATCTGGTTTTTTGCTTTTGAGGTTTGTGTGAGCAGAGAAGCCAGATGACCGTGAGATCTGGTCCAGAGGGGAAGACAGGAGAGAGGACAGGAGTTCTGAGAGAGCCATACTTAGTCAACTCTATACCAGAGACTCACATTTTCAAAGTGGCTCCCTCATCATTACTGGTGTGTTTAATGACTGGTCATTCACGTGCTATTCAAAGACTTGTGGTATGAGAGCAGTTCATGAGAAATGTAATGTGATAGTTTGTTTTTCCAGAAAGGTTTCTCATGTTGATGGAGCACTAACATGAGCTCGGAATAAGGAAGGGTGAGATTATAGAGTCTTGTGAGCCCTGCTAAAGGCCTGATTTTCTTCCTGAAGGATTTTAGGAGGGGCTGAGTGCTGTAGAGAGGCAAAGAAGTCCTGCTCCAGAAAGGTGGTTTCCTCAGAGGGTTTGTAGGGTTCATCTTGACAGCTGAGAGCTGCTGTGGAGCTGGGCTGAGGGATGTAGTTGGGTACAATCTTAGCACTTGTGGGGACAGGCCATTGTGGCCAGTGGGATGTCAGTATGTATGCAAAATATTTCAGACATAATTGGAGTCCTAAAGCCCCTAATGGGTGAGGAGGTGGAAGAAGTGGATGCTGGAATCTTATCTGAAGATTAAGAAGAGCTGCGTATGCAAAGAGAAAGTCAATGGCCACAAAAGAATTGAGATCAAAGGTCTGAGCAGTGCCTCACAGTGGCAGAGAGGCTGTGCAGTAGGGAGAGGAGCTGAGCCCGGAAGTCACCTGGCAGACTCACCTTGGGGTTTTATTAGAGGGAGCAGCTCCTTGCAGACATCTCGGGTACCAAAAAAGTTCGTTTTCATTGTCACCTCTGCTTGAATGTGGAAGGGGGTGTCGTCATTGACTTTCGGGGGGGGGGGGGGGAGAAGAGAACCGAGTTAGCGGAGTGGAAATGTAAAGACCTAAGTAAGCTAGAGCTTTAGAGATCCACTTGCAAGTACAGTCTTGTTTACATACAGCTCTGCATCACTGTCCATCTGACAATTTTCTATTGTGCTTGAAAGACACCACCACCACTGGGGGTGGCTAGGTGAAGTTTGTATATATCAGGATCTTAAGGAAACACCGTTTCCCTCTGTCTCTTTCTCTCTCCTCAATCTCTTGCTTATTTCAGTATCAGATATAGTTCCACTTAAGTATCGCCAAGTCCAATTCAATTACTCAACAACTGGGTGAGGGAAACCTAGAAATGATGGCGAACATTGAGGCTCTGCTTTCCTGCAGCCCCTACTACCCTGTCCTGTTTCTCCCAGGGGATCTGTTTCAGAGTCCTACAGCATAGTGCTCCTGGTCCTAGTAATGATCCCAGAGAGGCACAGCCCACCTTGCCACCAGGCTCTGGGGAAGCCACCTTCCATCTCCACACCCAATGGCTTACCCTTGAAGGCGATGCCTGCGTTGTTGACCAGCACGTCCAGGCCTCCGTATTCCTTGAGCAGAAAGTCGCGCAGTGCGCGAATGCTCTGCGGGTTGTCGATGTCCAGCTGGTGGAAGCGTGGGCTCAGGCCCTCCGCCTGCAGCTTTTGCACTGCCGTTTGGCCCCGCTCCTCGTCCCGCGCCGCGAGCACCACGTCCCCGGAGAATTTCCGACACAGGTCACGAGTGATCGCGAATCCGATTCCTTTGTTAGCACCGGTCACCAGCGCCACGGGTCTGCTGGAAGACATGGCTGCGTGAGAAGGGAGGCCGTCGGAGACCAAGGAACTTGGCGCAAACTCTGCCTCTCGAGGCTGCTGGAGAGTGGTTCAAGACCGGTTCACTGGCGGACTGAAATTGGCGTCGACAATGTCGCACCTAGCACGCATGCGCAGTTTAAGCCCCCTCCCTACGGGGGGCGTGGCTGGTGGGGGGTGTGTTTGTTGTTTAGTGTGGATTTTAAAGTTGCCTCTTGTCAAATTGCTGTGTATTTAGGAAATGGCTCACCTTACCTGAACTCCGTTTTTTTTTTTTTGTTTTTTGTTTTTTTTTTAAATAAAAGTTTACCATGCAACGAAAGGTGTCAGGTTGTCTGTTATCTCAGATTATGCATTATGCAGTTGGGGGTTACATACCAGCCAGGAAAAAAACCGGCCAGGTCAAATGACTGACATCTCAGGCTTTTTCCTGAAGGCGTGTTGAAGCCAGCTGCCAGGCAAGACTGCAGGAGAAGGCGAGAGAGAGAGAGAGAGAGAGAGAGAGAGAGAGAGAGGGAGGGAGGGAGGGAGGGAGGGAGGGAGGGAGGGAGGGAGGGAGGGAGGGAGGGAGGGAGGGAGGGAGAGAGAGAGAGAGAGAGAGAGAGAGAGAGAGAGAGAGAGAGAGAGAGAGAGAGAGAGAGAGAGAGAAACACAGCTTTGCACCTGGAAATCATGCATTCAGCTTGCCCACGGGTCTAGGTCTTCCTCATTACTTGTATGAATTTTTCACTGTTTTCCCCAACTTGCAAATTGGACCTCTGTACGTTTTCTTTCTGGTGTTTAAAAAAAATAACATAAAGCTGCCACTTAAGTTGTAGGAACTTGAATTGTAGGACAAACTGGGAGATTATGATGAGGAATCGCAATTTGTGTTGAATTCACCTCTTAGGACACCAAAGCAAAGCTATTGGGGTAATCTTTGGGCAGGAAACATTCCTTACTAGCCTGTGGTATCCCTTTAGATACTTCTAATTGCTTTGTCTTACCTGGATGTTTGTATTGAGTGTACAGATGTGTACAGGGCCTTCAGGGGATGCTGCTCTTCTGTGCACCACAATGCACCCTTTTAGTCCCTTTTTAAGATGACATGATGCCATATGCTCGCAAAATGACATTTGGTTCAGTCGTGGGAAACAGATTTCGTCACTGGTTCCTAACACCCTGGCTATAGGGATCTCCAGGTCAAGTTTCGTTTCCTCTCCATTCAGTAGGTTGCTATTAGAAACAAGTGGCCATTTAGATTAAAATAAGACATTTTAGTTATACTGACCCCACAGGAAGACCTCTCTGTGTGTATGAAGGTCATTGTATTAGGAATACAGTAAAATAAAGGAGACAGGTATAAGATTTCCATTTCAAAATATTCTACTGCCTCATATACATTGCTTGTAAATTGCCGTTCAAAGTAAGCTCCTAGTCAATTGCTTAAGAAACCTGAATAATCCAAAAAAAAAAATGCTGCCCAGGGTGGGATGGCTCAGCAAGTGAGGGCAAGGACCTTGGTCACCCAGCAGCCTGAGTTCAATCCTTGGAACCCATGTAACCACAGGAAGCAAGAACGGTGTATGCGTGTTCTGATTGAACCCATGTCTGCGTACCATGTGCCATGCCCAGAGGGCAGAAGAGGGCACCGGGCATCAGATCCCACAGACTGGAGTCACACGAGGTTGTGAGCTGCCGAAAGTATAGTAAAACACCACGTATCCACAGCAAGACAAGCTTCCAGTTCTGTTCAGACTCCTCTTTTGTGACCTCAGGTAAATTTATTCATTCTGTATGATTTCCTTGGCATTTTAGGTTTTGTGTCCATCACAGTCAAGGCATAAAAGGATCTTGTTGGTCTTGCTTGAGCAAACACCCCTCCAGTGTCCTCGGCGCTCAGCAGTGTCACATAGATGTGGTCACACCTTGCATGGTCTGGATACCTGCTCTGTCATCCAGGATAATTTAGCTGTTTATGGTTTGCTCTTTTATATATCAGTGACTATTTGGTCTGCAATCTCCATACCCCCAGGGACTTTCTTCTGTTGCTGGAGTGAGACAGATGTTCATTGAATTATTTCAGTACAAAAGCCACGCAGGGGTAGTTCGTGGTGTATAAGGAACCTTGAGGGCAGTGCAGATCCTGCTGTCTTAATAAACAAAGTTGCAGAAGAGCATAATGAATGACAATTAGGGGGTGGGGGAGGTTTTGGGAGACAAGCTAGGGTCCTCCTGATCACTCTTGATTTATTATTTGCGCCTTGCATTAGAAACTGCCTCAATCTGTTAAAGATGTTTCAAGACAGATCAAAGCCATTCAAGATGAACTTGGCTCTTTGCCACCATGGTGGGGACTGACCTCCTCAGTGCATCCCACGGAGTGATGTACACTCTCCTCAAGGGACAATGCTGTCTTTACAGCAACCAATCAAAGGTGGCTTGTATGAGGCCCAGAGGCTTAGGGACCAGATACTGAAAATCCAGTGTCCTTCTTGCATCCTGGCTCCTCCCCATTCTCCTGACTTTCCTCTGTATCCTCCTTATCCTGACCTTTTGGCCTTTTAACCTTTTTCCCCCCTTCATCTTCTCTGGAGACAGGGTTTCTCTGTGGAGCCCTCACTGTCTTGGGATTTGCTAGGTAGAGCAGGCTAGCATAGATCCACCTGCCTCTGCCTCCAGAGTGCTGGGGTTAAAGGCATGTGCCATCATACCGAGCCCTAACTTTTTTGTTTGTTTGTTTTTTTAACAGAAGTTTCTCTTGGATCGTTTCACTGACATTACTCAGTTATTCATACAAATCAAAGCCAAAACAGTACTTCTTTTAGAGTCATGCCAGATCAAACCCCTAGAAAATGATGCTCCCTGCCAGCAGGAACTAGGTAGACAGAAACAGTCGCCCCTATCCTTTGCATATAAAGGATCTGGAACAAACACCGCACCCCCCCCCCGCGACCCCCCCTCCCAATCAAGACCCTGAAATTGAATTCAAACGTAGCGATTCAGAGATTGCAGAAATAAAAAGTAGCTGATATTGTTAGCATCAGGACCTCCCAAACCTATGACATCACATAGGCGACAGCGCGACCTGCAGCATATTCCCAGCATCCACTTGGCTCACCTCCCACCTTTACCTTCATTACGTCATTTTCCATATAAATAAGGAGAACGCCCCCTCTGTCACTCCCTCTTTTCTCTTTCCGCCGCCACCTCGTCCCTCTCTCTCAATAAAACCTCTTCCACGTGGAACTGTTTTGGCCTAGTATGCTGTTAAGACGCGACCTGACATTCTAACACATCAGATATCTATCCCAGTGGCAGTGGTTGCAAAAACGTACAACAGGCGCTGTAGTGTCAGAACCCAGCTTTCTCATTCTGTCCCTTTCTCCCTTCCACATCCTTAGCTACAAAAACTCCAGCTTAAAGCATGAAATGTGCCTTTTCCTGACCTCTGGTCTTTATGTGACAAAGTCCCGTGCTTGGATCGCGACATGCAGAGCTAGAACTAGAAAACCCACTTCTTTGAGTAAAGCTTGCTCCTCGCTGTTTGAGGACGTCTAAATTCTCTCTCTCTCTCTCTTTTTATTTCTTCCCATAATCCTAATTCGTACTTTTACTCTGACCCTAACAGTTCCAGTAACAGTCTTGGGACAAGACAGAAATGCCTTCATAGTGGATAAGAGGAAAGGCGGGGGACAGGCTGTCTGGGAGAATGGACCGCCTGGGTCCTGGCAGCTGGAGGGCAGGGCAAGGTGGGGATCAGGTAAGCCAGTCTGGTGGAGGGGGCAGGAAGTCGGAGGAAGAAAGGACACGGTGAGGAAAGACTTCCCGTTGGCTATTTGGAGCATGGGTCAGCAGCTATGCTCATCGCGTTATGGCGTAGCTGTGGAGGCCTGGGAGTTGCGCATGCGCGTGCCAGAGGCGTAGGCTCGCCGCACCGCAGCCGCTTTCTCCGTAGCTGGTGGAGCGGTCTGCGTCCGTACCCCGGCTTCGCCGCGGTTTCTAAGGTAAGCAGGAGCACTTCCGGTGGGCCTGGCGTTGCCTGGGCAACGGGAGCGGGGTTCCGTTGGCTTTTTTGAGTTCTGTGTAGCTCCAGACCCCAATTTCCTCTGCGCGTGTGGAACCTCTCCCGGAACGGAAGTCAGGACCAGAGCGACTACTGCGCAGGCGTGGTGTGCGGCCAGCGGGCCTGGGTTGGTTCGCTGGTGCGGGTGGCATGGATTGATTGATGTCCGGTCCGTCCAGGACTGCGAGCCAGGACGGCGCTGTGGCGTGTGGCCATCACTGAGGCCCCGGTGGCAAGCAGGGGGCAGGGCTGCGGTGGAACTGCGCGTCCTTGTGCACCACACGTGGGCTCCAGGACGGACCTGGTGCCTGGCTCCAGACTGACTCGTAAAGCAAGTCTTGCTGCCGAGGTAGATTAAACTACCTGGGCGGCTTGGTGGGCGGTCCTTTCCTGCCCTCCTTTATTTTTAGAGTAGATTTTAAAATCATTTCCACTGGTTTGGCACATGTTAGATGGATGTCACTTTAGTACGGTACAGGGTAGGATGGAAGTAGTAAAGGCTGTTAAGAATGCTGGACGTGGTGGCGCACGCCTTTAATCCCAGCACTTGGGAGGCAGAGGCAGGCAGATTTCTGAGTTCAAGGCCAGCCTGGTCTACAGAGTGAGTTCCAGGACAGCCAGGGCTACACAGAGAAACCCTGTCTCGAAAAACCAAAAAAAAAAAAAAAAAAAAAAAAGAATGCTTTCATATAATGTTCTCTAGGGCGTTTTGTTACAGAGTCCTGGCATTCTTTTTACCCAGAGGCAGGACCCAAAGGGGTTTATCTTATGTATAAAGGTAAGTTGCCTACAGGTATGTCTACGCACCACACGCTTGCAGTGTATAGAGAGGCTAGAAGAGGACATTGGATCCCCAGGCAGTGGAGTTACACATACGGGTGCTAGGAACTGAACCCTGATCTGCAGGAGCCCCTTGCGCTCTTAACCCCGGAGCTATCTCTCCAGCTGCCCACTCCCCGCCCCTATCTTTTAAACTAGAATTTTCTTCAACTTTAGTGTTACTCAGTATTTCTTGTATGGTTTTAAATGTTAGCATGTATCTTCCAAGGACGCTTGCCTGTGTTTCTGTTGTTAGTTTCTACAGTTGGTCTACACTCTTGTCTGTTCCTGGATCTTTCCTTTTTGGCCTCTGAGAGGCTAATGTGGAATGGAGTCATTTTATGTCTTCCGGTCTCTCTGCCTTGTGCTCTCTTTAGTCTACTGCGAATGCCCATTTTAATCATTCTGACCTTTAGAGCTAAAAATCCACTTTACACCGAGTGGGGCTTATTTATTTTTTCTAAGACTTTTGAACTGATGGGTGCTTCATAATGACCGGGTATTTTTTGTATTAGTTATTATTTTATGTGCATAGATGTTTTGCCTTCGTTTTCTTCTGTGCACTGAGCTGTGTCTCCAGTCCCTGTGTGTTCTTCAGCACAGTTACGTAGCACTATACTAAATGTTCACTAGCATTGAGCTGTGAAAGTCACCAGAGGATATGTTTAGAAAATCAGCTGTGAGATTTTAGTCGGTAGGGCCTCCTGATGGTTTTGTTTGCTCCTTTTAAAGCAGTGGTTCTCAACCTTCCTGATGCTGCTATCCTTAAATACAATTCCTGATGATATAGTGACCCCAGCCATAAAATAATTTTGCCGCTATTTCATAACTGTATTTTTGCTACATTATGAATCATAGTGTACATGTCCAATATGAAGCATATCTAATAGACGACCCCAAAGGGGTTGTGAATCACAGGTTGAGAACTACTGTTTTAGAGGCTTCCCCTCATAAGTGGAACTTGTTACTTCAGGGATCCCAATTGAGCACTAGATAAAATGGTTTGGTGTTCAAAGCTTTTAAGAAAAGGATTTTTTTTTTCCTTAAAGAATGAAAACATGGGGCTGGAGAGATGGCTTAGCATTTACAAACACTGACTACTCTTCCAGAGATCCTGAGTTCAATTCCCAGAACCCACATGGTGGCTCACAACCATCTGTAATGGGATCCAATGCCCTCTTCTGGTGTGTCTGAAGACAGTGACAGTGTACTCATTTATATGTAAAATAAATAAATATTTTCTTAACAAAAAAAATCCTGAAAACATTCACCAAAATAAGTATTTGTATATTCAAAGGTGCCCAGGCCCGTGGTTCTCGTCCAGCTGGAAGGGAGGGCTGAGCTGCGAGTTGTTCTCAGCTAAACACAGCACAGGCTCCAGGGATAGCATGCAGAGACGAAGAGGAAGAACAGAGAGGGCCAGGAAGAGACGGCGGCGAAGCTCTGGTTCAAGAGCAGGTACAGGCTGCTGCTCCTGGGAGGAAGCCCTGTGTAGAGGAGGGTCTGCTCACCGTGCTCCTCAGAGCACTGTTGTTCCTAAGGAACACTTGTTAATGGCGTCCCTGTGTGCTGTGAGAGGTGAAATGTGCCTTACACACTCCTTCTGGTTTCTTCTCTGTGGCTCTGCTTCTGTCTGTCCATCCCTTTCCCTCCTCCTGTCTGTCTATCCCTTTGCTCTGCTCTCTCTCTCTCTGAAGATGATCAGATGTGTGTCTGATCGACGGTGTGAAATACTTTGGTCTCGTCCTCGGCCTGGTGGATGCTGCCTTTTCATGGATTTCTTGCATCTGTCGTCTTTGGTCTTGTTTTCTCTGTGTTGAATATCTGCTTTTTGTTTCTCTGTTTCTCCTTTAGTGTTTTATATTAGATTGGTATATTAATTTCTAATTGCTTTTTCACTATATACTTTTTACATAAGTTTATTTTCATTTTATGTACGTTGGTGTTTTACCTGCGTGTATGCCTGTGGGAGGGTGTTGGGTCCCCTAGAATTGTACTTACAGGCAGTTGTGAGCTGCCATGTGGTTGCTGGGAATTGAATTTGGGGGTCTCTGGAAGGGCAGTCAGTGCTCTCAACCACTGAGCCATCTCTCCATCCTATATATGTGTGTATATATGTGTGTGTGTTTGTGTGTGTGTGTGTGTGTGTGTGTGTGTATGTGTGTATGTATAGAGTTTCACTGCGTATCCCAGGCTGTGCTTCTACTCATTATATAGACCAGGCTAGCCTCTAACTCACAGATGTCTGCCTGCCTCTGTCTCCTGAGAGCTGGGATTAAAGGCGTGGACCACCGTGCCTAGCTTACTAAATATATGCACACATACACCCATTTATTACCATAGTGATAGTTTCAAGTCTTACCCACCCATTCTTTACTAGTTTGAACCATGGCCTCACTATAGCCTACGCCCTGAATATACTAGTAACTGAGGCTGGCCTTGAAATCCTGGTCCTCCTGTCTCCCAAGTGTTGGGGATAAAAGTGTGTGCCACCCCTTGTTCATCCGTCTTGATCAGAATCTGTTTTTGTTTAGGTTTGAGTGTGGGCTGCCTTCTCTGAATGACATGTACCGGCTAGCTTAAACAGAAAGGTCGAGAAATGTAACATCAAGGTCTGGATACCTTGGAAAGAGCTGTCTGCCCAGCTTGTGGCTAGCTTGAGTCTCATCCTGTCCTCACGTGGCAAGGAAATCTGTGTTCTTTCCACTTTTGGAAAGGGGCGCTGGCAATCAAACCTGTGGCCTCATGCATAGTACCACTGAGAAATGTCCCCTCTTTTAAGGCCACCAGTCATCATTGGAAGCCATCAGGGAAGGGCCGCCCTTGTGACTTTAACCCCAGTTATGCACTTCAGGGTCCATTTCCAAATATCACGAGAGCTTCGACATATAATGAAAAGAAACATAAAATCTAGTTAATCTGTTTATGATGTGTCCCTTGTTTTCAGTGGTGTTTATAGCTTTTGATGTATACATACACATATACATCATATACTTATACATACATGTATACATGTATACATACATACATACATGTATACATATGTATGTATATGTATATACATACATATATATATATATTTGGATCTGTGAAGAATTTTGTATTAATAGCACTTTTGGAATTTGAATTTTTGGTTATTACTAGTATGTGGAAATAAAATTATTTTTTAATGTATTGTTTATATCTTATTTGCTAAACTCATTTGTTGTTTAGTAGCTGTTTTCATAGTCTTCTCAGATAGTCCATGATTATACTTACATCTTCTGAAAATAATTTTGCTTTTTTTCCTATTTGATGCTTTGTATTATTTCCGATATCATGCTGGTTAACTATCTACTCTATCTCACCCTGCTTCCGATCTTAGGAGCAGGTCACTTAGCTTTCACTGTTGCTGTGGTAGTTGTGTGGCAGTGCTGGGTCGCCCTGGGCTGTTCCCAGCCCCTGCCCTGCCCCACCCACTCCACCCTGCCCCACCCTGCTCCTGTCCCGCCATCACCCTGTGTTTTCTGTTACATGTCTCTGGGTTTGGAAGTTAGGAAACTGTCTTCATTTGTTGGTAATGTTTACCAGACTGAAAATAGATTTTATCAAATGTTCTTGTGCGTGCATTGAAGTAATGGTTTTGCGAATGGCTTCTCTGTTTAGCTTGTATCGTTTTCATTTTTAGTGAGATTCGTTCCCTCTGTGTTTTCCTGTCTGCTCTGCCTCATCAGGTTTATGCCCTTGAAGGGCTGGCCCTGCTGATCCAGTGGTGGTAACTGTGCTGTGTTCTTTTCTCTCCTGGTCAGTAAATGAGAGCTACAGATCAGAATTTATAGAGCTAAGAAAATGGCTGAAAGAAAGGAAGTTTGAAGACACAGACTTAGTACCCGCCAGCTTTCCAGGTGAGAGTCAAGGGGAAGGTGGGTGTGTCATTCCTGGAAACACATCTGTTGCTGTATATTGGGCTTCCTATGTCACTATTGGTGTGTGTATTTTATCTGACTGTCCAAAGAGGGGTGGTCTATGGAAAGAAATGACAAAGAGAAAAAAGAAGATGTAAAGGAGGAGAAAGATAAAATAAGATGAAGCTATGGATTGGGTGTGGCAGCATACGCCTTTATCCCCAGCACTTGGGAGGCAGAGGCAAGCCAGTCTCTGAGTTCTAGGTAAGCCAGGGCTATGTAAGGAGACCTTGTCTCATAAATAAATAAAAAAATAAAAAGGGAAAATAATGAGGGAAAGACAAAGTCTGGGCACGGGATGCACCCGGGGCACGGGATGGGGAGGGGAGGGGCATCCTTTGAGCCATCTGTAAAGAGCCCACACAACTGGCAGGACCAGCGACCCCAACCCAAGCATCTGTAAACAAACCTTCAAAAGTGTTCATCTTCATCGGCACTTTCGGAATAGCAAGTTGAGAACATTGTTGAGATTTCATCTCATCCCAGTCAGATGGCCACTGTCATCAAAGCACGTGGCCAGGACCACTGGAGACCTTGAGGAGAAGCAGGCTCCCCTGTGTACTGCTGGTGGGAATGCAGCCCAGTCGGCCTCTCTGGAGAGCAGCATGGAGAACCCTCAGAAAGCTAAAAAACGAATCCACCACACAACTGCGCTGTAGCACTTGGCATATGTCCGAAGGACTCAACAGAACAGGACTCAGCCATCTTCACTCCTGCTCTGTCACGGTAGCCAGGGAACGGAAACAACCTAATGTCCTTCAGCAGTGAAGTGTGGATGTGTGCACAGCGGGATTCTACTCTGCTTCGAAGGGAAATGAGAGCATGAGCTTTGCAGGTAAATGGATGAGCATGAAAAGACCCTGTTGTGTGAGGTAACCCGGACCCAGAAAGATAAACAGTGAGTGTTCTCATGTGAGGTGCCCAGCTTCAAATCCTCAGATGTAAGTGTGCCTGCCGCCTTCATGGAAGAGGCCACTCTTCACAGCAAACCACCACAGAGCACCGCAGCTGGACACAGTGCAGAGATTGACAGATCATGGCAGCCCAGTCCCAACAGGGACATCTATCTAGATCGGAGTGTCTGTGTCCCTGAAGAAGAAGAAGGTGGCATGTAGGAGCAGTAGACCAGGGTGTCTGTGGGAAAAGTCTCTCCTAGACTAGGGTAGGGTTAGGGTTAGGGTTAGGGTTAGGGTTAGGGTTAGGGTTAGGGTTAGGGTTAGGGAAAGACTAGTCTTTCCTAGTCAAACAAGACTGGAACAACAGCGATGGCAATGTACATGTTAACACGGAACAGGCAAAATGTTGTGGGTCCCACCCCTGGACAAGAGCTACAGGCAGCTGAAGGCTGCTGGGAGGAGGCTGTGTCTCTCCCATGGATGAGTCCCAAGTGGTCAGCCTTGAAGTTAATACAGCCTGCGTTAGTCATCAGCTTAGCAGAAGTTTGGGTCTCCTGGAACCCCGGCCTGAGGGAAAGACCTCGCCCAAGTCCTCACATGCACAGTGCTGCATGCTGGCTGCGTGCTGATCGTATGCTCCACCCCGTCCCTGGAGGCTGTAGGGTTTGGGGGATCATGCCCGTAGATGGGGTTGTCTCAGGCACAGTGCATGAATAGATTTCTGAGGGTGAGGCAGGTTCCAGCTAACCATTGTAGTGACTTTTTCTGTAGCTTGTGTGCCTCCAGGACAGGAACCCTTGCTGGGGGCCTCAGCAAATGCTGTCTTGTCCCTTAGGTCATTTGGATTTCTCTCATGGAGCTGCAGCTTTGTGGGCTTCCAGTCATCCGAACTGAGGCAGGTTTACATTTTCCTCTGGAATTTGATAGCCTCTTGTGGGGGAAGACATTAACAAAATTTGACATTAGTTGGGAACCAGTTTCTTAGAGCTTGGGCAATGCACTATGGACACATGCCTGCAGACAAGGCCACAGGTGGGTTGAGGTAACTACAGAACACACCAAGGTATCACAACAGGGCATGCTTCATAGACTCATAGCTTTAAAAACATATGCTGTTGGCTCATCCCTCTGGCCACTAGGGAGCTTCATTTGGGATATATTAACTTCTTAAAGCTCCCAAGGTAAATGATTTCCCGAGCGTGTCTCTGGCTGAGTGAGGTGATGCACCAGAGAATGGCTATTTGAGTGAGTCACACGAGGTGACGGAGCCACCAGGCTGAACATCAAGAGGGTATGATAGGGGCAGAGTGTCTGGCAGAGTGAAGTATGGATGCGGTTAGGGAGGCAGAGCTTTTAAAGGTGATGTGGAAGGTGACGTGGAAGGCGTGCACCATTGCTCTGGTGCTGTCCCCAGGACAACAGGATGAGCCTGAGTCTGGTGCTGGGCAGGCATCCTCTCATGAGTGTGTCTGTGTAAAGTGCTGGTTCCTGTTGGAAGACAGTTAATATGAAGAGTCTCCCCTCCCCTGGCTCCATTTGTCAGGACCAACACCCGTTTCGTTTCTGATGCCATTCACAGGAAGGTTGAGGTCTCTGCTGGTTTATGAGAGTGACCTGCATTGCCAGCCAAGGACAGGACCTTTCACTTTGTGTTTTCTTGTGCCAAAGGATGGGCACTAAGTTCCGTTCCTAGGTTAGCACATGGAGTTCTCCAGAAGCCACCGGGAGAGCAGTGTGAGCATCGTCCTGTGTCAAGGCCCTTAGGGCATGGCCGAGTCACAGAGAGGCCAGGTCATTCTCCAGAATAGCTTTTTTGCTCCCTTCATCCCTGGGAGGGAGAGGCTGAGACACTGTTGAGTGTGTAAGGGCTCGCCAGGATCTGCAAGGTGCAGTGGGATTTACTCTGTGTTTTCCTTCTAGGAACAGGAAGAGGGCTGATGAGCAAAGCGTCGTTGCAGGTGAGGACTGTGTCTTTATCCTTGAGGCCCAAGATGGATGGTGGGCTTGGTGTGTGTGTGTGCGTGCGTGCGTGTGTGTGTGTGTGTGTGTGTGTGTGTGTGCGTGTGCATGCATGCATGCATACGGAGTTTGCTCACATCAACTGGATCAAATCTGTAGCCACTTCTCACTTACCAACTGGGTGTATTTGGTTAGGATTATGTCCAGGAAACTTGGGTTTGCTGTGTAGCGGACATTGGAGCCTAGATTGTATGAGGGATGTCGGCAGTAGCTGCTCTTGTCAGAGTGGAAACACGATGTCAGGAGGCCCTGGAGCCTGGTCCAGAGCCTGGCTCCAGTCCTCCAGCTGGTTTCCCTCCTGGAGAGTGGCGTCCATGATAGAGGTCATCTCCGTGGACTCCTTTTTGTTTTTTTCTGTGCTATTTTAAAACATTAACCAGTATACAATGTTCTTAAAAGTTACAAATTAATTTCTTTATTTTAAAATCACATACACTTAAATTTTCAACAAAATTTTTATTCTGATGTTTGTATCCAAAGTCTTACCCACAGGACGCACACTTTGCACTACAGAGCTACAGCCTAGCCCCTAAGTTTGATTTTTAAATTCCTTAACTTAATTTGTTTAAATTTAGTCTTGTATGCATGCTTAGCCAAAAGAATGTGCATTTCTGTGCTGTGATTTTATAATGCTACTTTGTTTTTATTTATCATATTTACTACTTTGAAGTATTCAGTACCAGTGAGCGGTGCCATGCTAGTGTGTGGTATTTCTACTTTTTATTAGGTGAATCATCTTTAAAGTAAACTATTAGTATGTGGTTTTGGGATGTGCCACTGCATATGTGCAGATCAGAGGGCAACTGGGTGTTGTTGGTTCTCTTCTTCCACGCTCATGTGAGTTCTGGGCACTCCAGGTTTGTAAGGCAAGCTCTCTACCCCTGAGTGTTTCTGTTTTTCATGACTATCATAACTGACTTTGCTCCAAAGCAGTGCATGGGAGGTGAACTACAGCTGTCCCGCATACAGCATGTGTGCCGATGTGCTTAGAGCGTGAAATGGACATTGACCATGGCTTGGCTCTTTCCTCTCCTTTTTTTTTTTTTTTTGCGGTATGTGGAGAGATGTAGGTAGGTCTTTAATGTATAGTTTGATGTATATTATACTTATAGATACTATAATGAGCCTGCTCAAGTCTTTTCTCTGTTGTGCTAGAAGTCAAAAGCAGCTTGAGGAGGCGTGAGTTATTGTCCATCACGTAGGGAAGTCAGGGCAGCAGCGATTGGCTGGAACCTGACGGCAGGAACTGAATCAGAGACCATGGAAGAATGCTGTTCCCTAGGGTCTTGGTTTTCATGACTTGCTCAGCCTGCTTTATGGTACAATCCGTCCAGGGTGGCATCACCCACAGTAGGATGTGTCCCACCCATATGCCCACAAGTCAGTCAGATGGAGGCAGTCTCTCAATTCGGACCTCACTGAGGTAGACTGTCATTTGGAATGACACTTGAAAAGGTGGATTATTTTCACAATGCAGCTCTGACGTGTAGAGCTAATGCGCTGCGGGACTTTACCCATCCTGCTGAGTTCTCACTTCTCCTTCAGGTATCACTGGTATAGATCATAATGCCGTAAAGTGGGGGCGCAACGTCAGAGAAAGTCTGCAGGCAGCCACGTGCTGCAGGGTTGAGGAGGAGGCTGAAGCCAGACAGAATACTGAGACCATCCTCGTTAATATTATTTATAAGACATTTAAGCACATTTTCAATACTTTTCTTTACCTTCTAAGGAAGTCTTGCAAGACTCTTCCGACTCCTCAGACCTGTTTGAGGTGTGTTGTGTAGTGAGGAAAGGAGAACATGGACAGATCCCGGGAGTTTGTATGTCTGTTACTTAGTTGTCTTTTTCTGTTGGCTTCCACTTCTTTTTTTTTTTTTTTGGTTTTTGGTTTTTGGTTTTTTCGAGACAGGGTTTCTCTGTGTAGCCCTGGCTGTCCTGGAACTCACTCTGTAGACCAGGTTGGCCTCGAACTCAGAAATCCACCTGCCTCTGCCTCCCAAGTGCTGGGATTAAAGGCGTGCACCACCACACTCAGCCTGGCTTCCACTTCTATATGTGTTGTGAATATATATACTGTATCTTTTGGTGGTTTGAATTCTTTTTCTTTTTTAAAGTATTTTTTGTTGGCTGATTTAGTTGTATAGATTTGAACCTGATTCAAAGAGATTCTGAGTTTTGTTGAATGCAATGAAAATATGTGATATAATAAAAATTATGAGACTTAGAAAAACAAGTTAAATGCTGTCTCACTCCGAAAGAGAAGAACCAAGGCATAAGACACATCATGCTCAATCAAAGCCTAAGTCCTGCATTGTACCTCTTGATTCTGGAGCTCGCTGTCTGGCATCTGGAGCTCACTCGCGATCTCCTGGGCTCTGCCATCCATGAACACCCACAGCTTGTCTTGTAGGCTGAGGCCAGCTCCACTCCACTCCTGCTGCGGTCCCTCGTGGTCACCTCATGGTCCTGGCATCCCCAGGATACTGGGATCTCCTCTGCAGCTGAGGCTGTACCTTCACCAGTGTCCTCTCCTGGCCTCTGACAGTGCCAAACTTGTTTCTTCCCATGGCCCTTCAGCCCTGGCATTTCCATTGCAACAGAGGCTGCACCGTCACCAGCGGCCTCTCTTGGGTCTCAGTGCCAAGCCTTAGCTGTTGCTTCAGACACTTACGTAAACGTTGTTTACCCTGTTGATGTGCAGCCTTGGCTCCCCCACTGGGCCCCAGCCTCCGTGTGCTGACCCTGAGGAAGTGCCCCCAGAAGATCTGATCTCCACGATGCTGGTCTTTGGTTAATCAGAGCTAATCTTGAAGCCCATGCTCATCCTCACTGCTTGTCCTGGTAAAGCTGAGGTTTTACTTCCGCAGTGTTCTTCCTAAACTCTGCTTTCTCTTTGGCAAGGAGGGCCAGGTGATGATCTCACTGCCTGAGAGCTGTCTGCTCACCACGGACACTGTGATTCGAAGCTCCCTAGGGCCCTACATTAAGAAGTAAGTGACCACACCTCACACCTGGTGTCTGCCAGTGCTGCTCACAGCCCACGTCGGCAGCACAGGGCGTGAGGACCCAGCTCTCGGCTAGCCGAGAAATACTTAGTACGATTGAAGGTTTATTCTCTTCCAGGGTTGTTCTTGGTTCAGTGTGAACTGTGTTTCCAAGGTTTTCCAGGCTGCCTAGGATGTGGTGCTCACCCTGTCCCCTATTTACTAGAAAGTGAGCATGGGATGGGATGGTGTACGTGACAATGGTGTGGCTGTTTCCTTCTACCCTAGAAAGCTTGGCAGATGCTAGGCCACTGTCCCAGGTTCACCCTGTTGTACCAGCTTGGCTTCTTCACCTTTGAACAGATTTGACCTTAGGGCAGAGCTTTAGTTAGGAATGGGGGAGGGTAGGTGCTGTAGGTTGAGAGCCACGTCCTGGGCATGTGGTGGTGAGCCTTGCTTTCAGAGCATCCCTGAAGTCAGAGGAGGGAGAGCCTCAGCAGAAATTATTTCTACGTTGGGTTCAAAGATGGTGCTGACCCTTAACCCAAGTGGATACCCCTCCACCTGCTCTCTATGAACCCCGTTACCGCCAGCTCTCTATAGGCCCCTCCCCCGGCTCTCTATGAACCCCATTACCCCTCAGCTCTCTATAGGCTCCTCCCCTGGCTCTCTATGAACCCCATTACCCCCCCTCTCTATAGGCCCCTCCCCCGGCTCTCTATGAACCCCATTACCCCCCCTCTATAGGCTCCTCCCCCGGCTCTCTATGAACCCCATTACCCCCCCCCTCTATAGGCCCCTCCCCCGGCTCTCTATGAACCCCATTACCCCCCCTCTCGATAGGCCCCTCCCCCGGCTCTCTATGAACCCCATTACCCCCCTCTCTATAGGCTCCTCCCCCGGCTCTCTATGAACCCCATTACCCCCCCTCTCTATAGGCCCCTCCCCCGGCTCTCTATGAACCCTGTACCCCTGGCTCTCTATGTGCCTGTGCAAAGTGAAGATGCTCTCTGGCCCTTATTCTCTGAGTCACTCAGATCGCAGTACAGTGTGTGGTAACATGGGAATTTGGGCTTCGAAGAATAACGGTAATGTTTCTGAGTCTGTTTGTGCCTTAGGGACTGAATTATGAGTAATTATTCAGCAGCTACATGATTTGTATTAGAACCTGGGAGTTTCGGATTCCACAGTTCTGTCTTGGTGGTGCCGTCCAGTAGAACCCCCAGCAAAGGTGTGGCTGCTTTGTTCTGCACTGTCCAGGAGCCACAGATGCCTGTGCAGTGACTGGAATGGGAATGTGCCTTGTGTTACTAAACAATGATTCCTTTTGGTTTGGTTTTTTTTTTTTTTTTTTTTTTTTTGGTTTTTCGAGACAGGGTTTCTCTGTGTAGCCCTGGCTGTGCTGAAACTCACACTGTACACCAGGCTGTCCTCGAACTCAGAAATCCGCCCGCCTCTGCCTCCCGAGTGCTGGGATTAAGGGCGTGCGCCACCACACCCGGCAAAGAATGAGTAGTAGTTTAAATTGAAATAGTTACTTGAGCCAGCATTCACTGTGTTGGCTGGCGTGGCTCTGTCCTTCTACCCTCTGTACCCTGTGTTATTTACCCTGTGTTATTTACCCTGTGTTATTTACCCTGTGTTATTTACCCTGTGTTATTTACCCTGTGTTATTTACCCTGTGTTATTTACCCTGTGTTATTTACCTTTACACGGTAAAACTCAGAAGCCTTCAGCAGGAGAACCAGGCTGGAAACAAGGTGTTGGGTTTTTAAACGGGAGTGAATCTTACCTGCTAGTCACGGAAGTGGCGGCTCGGGAGAGGCACGGCCCTAGGAAAGATGCCTGTGTCTTGGAGAGTTGACAGTTTGAACACAGCCCCTCTGAGGCAGACGACATTGTGAGAGTCCACACTTTAACTCTTCCCATCTGTCTCCTCATTTCACCAGGTGGAAGCCTCCTGTGTCTCCTCTGCTGGCCTTGTGTACTTTCTTAGTCTCAGAAAAGCATGCCGGCTGTCGGTCCCTCTGGAAGTCTTACCTGGACATCTTACCCAAGTCATACACCTGCCCGGTGTGTTTGGAGCCGGAAGTGGTAGATCTTCTTCCCAGCCCTTTAAAGGCGAAGGCGGAAGAGCAGAGAGCCCGAGTGCAGGACCTGTTTACCTCCGCTAGAGGCTTCTTCTCTACCCTGCAGCCTCTGTTTGCAGAGCCTGTGGACAGCGTTTTCAGCTACCGAGCCTTCCTGTGGGCCTGGTGCACGGTGAACACCAGGGCTGTGTACCTGAGGTCCAGGAGGCAGGAGTGCCTTTCCGCAGAGCCGGACACGTGTGCGCTTGCTCCGTTCCTGGACCTGCTGAATCACAGCCCACATGTGCAGGTGAGAGGGCGGCATGGAGACAGGTCCTGCCGTTACAGAAGCCTGCCATGTAGGGACAAGGGTTCTGAGTCAAGGATGGAATGGTAGTGGAGGTGTAGCCTGCTTCAGGTGGATGTGCCGGGCCACCGCCTTCATGCTGCCCTGTCGTCATTCTAGCAAATGTCTGCTGAGCTTCTGCACTGCGCTGCCCTCCAGGCCTGCGGGCCCTGTGCTGAGCCAGGCCTTTCCCCGATCCAGGCAGTGACACTGGGCACACAGAGCATGTGAGGCTGGACACAGGGACTCAGTCATTCCCCAGCAGCCTCACTTGGATTTTATTGCTGTTTGTGGACATTTGTGGACCTTGGTGATTCTATAGATGACCATAGAAAGCCCCAGCCATAGTTGGTGGGAGCCTGAGGGTCCTGAGCTACAAAAGACCTTTCTTACCTTAAAGAACTATTAACAAATAACAGCCAGTGATCAAGACCACAGTTGGTGGAGCCTTTGCAACTGCTAACAACAGTCTTAGTACTGCCATAGTTTCTTCTCTTAGGCTGTTTGTGACAGATCAACTCCCAACAGATGTCACGCTTGGTCATTTTCAGAGTCCATGACTGGAGTTCCTCCCTCACCTGGGTAAGGGCGAGATGGAGGAGGGAACAGGCTGAAGTGCAGGAGTCGGATTCTCTGTCCGTGGGAGTCTCCCTGCTGAGCGTGTCACACTGCCTCGTACTGAAATTACCATGGTGGCTTGATGAGCCTTTAGGCCTGCGCTAACAAGAGGACTCTCATACCTTCTCCTGTAGGTAAAAGCGGCGTTTAACGAGAAAACCAGGTGCTATGAGATTAGAACAGCCTCGCGCTGTAGGAAGCACCAGGAGGTGTTCATCTGCTACGGCCCCCATGATAACCAGAGGCTGCTCCTGGAGTATGGCTTTGTCTCCGTCCGCAATCCTCACGCCTGCGTTCCTGTCTCGGCAGGTTGGACTGGCTGATAGTGGTTATTTCCCGTTCTAATGGAAAGAGCTGTCCTAGGCAACATTCAGTTTCTCAGGCAGAGCCTGCCTGCGCTTCCTGAGTGGAATTTCTTTGTTGAAGTAAAATCAGCACAACTGATTGATACTGATTGATCGGTTCATCCGGGTCATGAACCAGGACGGTGGAGTGGGAAGAGAGCTGCTTAGCGGATGAGTGTGAGTGTCACGGCTGGGAGGAAGCAGGCATCTTTGTTCTGAGGCGTCATTGTTGCTGCAGAGGGAGTAAGCCTGTCGTGAGTGGAAACTTACTCAGCACTCAGGTAGAAGAAGCAGCTAAGCCCTGAGCAAGCCGCCAGAGGCTTCAGTGCCCGGCTTATGTTCATCTGTGTAGGCTGGGACGAGTATAGTATAGTAACTCTCAGGAGACACTGTCTGCCTTCGTAAGGCAGAATATCAAGTATGCTTCCTAGAGACACAAGAGCCAGAGCTGGGGCAGCGAGATGGGACGGGCCAGTGGGTGGAGGAGGGGCTTGCCGTAAAGCTTGGTGACCCGAGTTCAGGCCTCAGGACGTCCAGGGTGGAAGGAGAGAACTGGCTCCGGTAATTTGCCCTCTGCCCTTCCGTATGTATGTGGTACACTGACAACACATGATAAATGCATGCAGGGATTTCTCTGTAAAGAAAAGTGTGAGTGGGGACTTGTCCAGTGAGTTAGGAAGCCGGCTGGCTTTGAGATTGGCCTGTTCTGAGTCCTTGTAGTTGTCTTGTGGTGGCTCTGACTGTAAGCAGTTCATGTGTGTCTTAGTCAGGGTTTCTATTCCTGCACAAAACGTCATGACCAAGAAAAGAAGCAAGTTGGGGAGGAAAGGGTTTATTCAGCTTACACTTTCCACATTGCTGTTCATCACTAAAGGAAGTCAGGACTGGAACTCAAGCAGGTCAGGAAGCAGGAGCTGATGCAGAGGCCATGGAGGGATGTTCTTTACTGGCTTGCTCAGCTTACTCTCTTTTTTTTTTTAAAGATTTATTTATTTATTATTATATGTAAGTACACCGTAGCTGTCTTCAGATGCACCAGAAGAGGGCGTCAGACCTCATCACGGGTGGTTGTGAGCCACCATGTGGTTGCTGGGAATTGAACTCAGGACCTTCGGAAGAGCAGTCAGTGCTCTTACCCACTGAGCCACCTCTCCAGCCCCCAGCTTACTCTCTTATAGAACCCAAGACTACCAGCCCAGAGATGGCACCACCCACAAGGGGCCTTTCCCCCTTGATCACTAATTGAGAAAATGCCTTACAGTTGGATCTCATGGAGGCATTTCCTCAGCTGGAGCTCCTTTCTCTGTGATAACTCCAGCTGTGTCAAGTTGACACAAAACTCGCCAGTACACCGTGTAAACACATGGAACAAGCATTATGTTTAACATGGAGTAGGGCCCAGGGGTTGGCTCAGTGGCCTGCCTGGTCTGGCATGTGCAGGCCCTCTCTGAAGGAAAAGGAAAGCTTGCTTCTGTCAGAGTTACACCCCCAAATCCTTGCTTTTCTTTCTTTTTAAAACACAGAATGGAAGTCTTCTATCACCTCAAAAAACAAAAGAGCCATTGCTTTCTCTCTCCTTCAGAAACGTCCGCCAGGCTTCACAGTTTAGGCTGAGGCTGTGGTCACGGCTGCGGGGACTGCTTTGAATCAGGTGTAACGCAGTATTGCCGTCCTGGGCGTGTGCTGAGGCAGCCTGTTCCTAGCTGGCCCCCAGCAGGGCTAACCCTCTGGCGGCTTCCTCTTAGGCTGTTGATGTGCTTAGGGGCAGCCTGAGCCTCGCGTCTGTGCTTCTGTCCTCCGCCTTGGAAAGCTCACAGCTCTTCAGGGAGCCGGGATCTCAGCGAGCTGTCCTAAAGAGGACACTTGGTGTGAACTGGCAGACACTCTGGTTATCGTGGGCGGCTGATGGGAGGGAGAGGGGCATGTGCTTTATCTGAATCACATCCTAAGTCTGATGGTCTCCTCTCTAATGCAGACATGCTGGTTAAGTTCCTCCCTGCAGCAGATAAGCAGCTCCACAGGAAGATAACCATTTTGAAGGATCATGGCTTTACAGGGTAAGGCTTTTCTGTCTGGAAATTATCCCTTCAGGGAGTTCCCATGGGAATACTCCTGGCTCTGGTTTCTGTAAGTGTGACCCTCCTGTCTCTGTGTTGGCTGTCAGGTGGGTGTTTATTAAGCTCTTAGACTGTAGCAAGTTGGGCTTGTTGTCCTAGGCACTCAAGGGGTGAGAGTCAAGCTTGAAACAGTCCTGTCCGTGACCCAGGCCCGGGTCAGGTGGGGTGGAGCTGCGCTGTCACAGGCCATGCTGGTCCCTAGCAGAACATCAGGGACGGTGACCTACACCGGATCCCCAGCTCTTTCACGTCTTCTTTTCTGGATAAAATCAGGTTTTTTGGGTACACAGCGACAGTGGCTGTTTGCTCTCCGGGATGACCAGGGTCTCTGTGTTCATCTCACTGTAAACGTGTGATGTAGTTACCAGGCCGCTTGCTGTGGTCCCGTGACCAAGTTCAGTGTCTGGCTGAAATTGATTGGAAATGGCTTTTAGCCTTGTCTTAGTTAGGGTTACTAGTGCTGTGATAAAACACCATGACCAAAAGCAAGTCTGGGAGGAAAGGGTTCATTTGGCTCACACTTCCACATCACAGGAACTCAAGCACGGCAGAAGCCTGGAGGCAGGAGCTGATGCAGAGGCCATGGAGGGGTGCTGCTGCACTGCTGGTTTTGTGTGTCAACTTGACACAGCTGGAGTTATCACAGAGAAAGGAGCTTCAGTTGGGGAAATGCCTCCATGAGATACAACTGTAAAGCATTTTCTCAATTAGTGATCAAGGGGGAAAGGCCCCTTGTGGGTGGTGCCATCCTTGGGCTGGTAGTCTTGGGTTCTATAAGAGAGCAGGCTGAGCAAGCCAGGGGAAGCAAGCCAGTAATGAACATCCCTCCATGGCCTCTGCATCAGCTCCTGCTTCCTGACCTGCTTGAGTTCCAGTCCTGACTTCCTTGGTGATGAACAGCAATGTGGAAGTGTAAGCCGAATAAACCCTTTCCTCCCCATCTTGCTTCTTGGTCATGATGTTAGTGCAGGAATAGAAGTCCTGACTAAGACAGCTACTTACTGTTTTGTTCCTCTTGGCTTGCTCCTCCTGCTTGCTCATAGAGCCCAGGACCACCTGCCCAGGGATGACTCCACCCACAGTGGGCGGGGCCCTGCGCCATTGTTCACTGATTAAGAAGGTGCTCTGCAGCTGGATCTGAGGGAGGCAGTTCCTCAGCTGAGGTTCTCTTCTTTCCGGTGACTCTAGCTTGTGTAAAGATGACATCAACTAGCCAGCACAGCCCAGAGCAGTCAGAGCAGGTTCCGTTTGTGTGGAGTGACCCACACAGAGGCTGGTGTTACCCAGCTTCATTCGTCGTAGCCGCAGCCTGATTTTCTCGCCTCTGTGTGGAGGTGACCTAGCATTGTACTTGTTCAAAGCCACTGCTGGCTTCCTTGGGTGCTTGCCACGGAGTCGTTTCTACGCGACACATTTGGTGTTGCCTGCTTCTCTTTTGTAGAAATCTGACGTTTGGATGGGATGGGCCGTCCTGGAGGCTACTCACGGCTCTCAAGTTGCTGTGTCTGGAAGCCGAGCGCTTGTAAGTCTCCCCTGCATTACGTACAAGCTGCGCCTACTTCCTGGTGAAGCTGAGGGGTTTGGGAGGCTTGGATTTAGAGGGAAGGAGTGGACTGTGCCCCGCTGCTTTCAGGGGCCTTAGCCTTCCAGAGTGCGTGGCTCTGAGAACTTGCCCCTCTGTCCAGGTGACCCCTGGTGACTGAGTATTGTCAGCGCTGTCACTGTTCAGGGCACATCTGCCAGTGGGTGGCTTTTCCTGTGGTAAGCAAGCTTCTAACCACAACCCTCTAACTGTCCTAACCAGCCCCGCTGAAGGCCTTTTTCGTGAAAGGAGCCGGGTAGAAGAACCCAGTGTAGACGTTCATCTTGCTCAGGCTCCTCACCCTTTCTAAGGGGTTAGGGCTGCCAGTCACACCCCAGAGCCTTCACCTCTGCAAGCCAAGGCACCGTGAGTGACTGACTCACCTGGGTGTAGAGGATGGCCTAGCTGCAGACTCCTTCCATTTGGAGGGCGTGTGGCAGTGAGCTGTGTTTGTGGCTGTCACCTTTTAGGAAAAACTTTCCCTTAAAGGAGCACACAGTGCTACAGCTGCTGAGTCTTGTGGCCATTTGCCAGAGCCTGGCCTTCCGGTTTTGTGTTTCTGCCCCTTGTGCCCCTGTAGCTGGTGGGTGTGACTTCAATGACTTGTCCACCAGACCCAGGACTGCTGTGAAAATAGAATCCAGTCTCTGCTGGCCGGGAGCCGACTGACTAGCTGGCCCTTGATTTACTCTGCTCCTCTTTCTTCCTCCGTGCTGGTGGCTCCCACTCAGGAGCTGAATGATGTCACGGCTTAGGAGCCGAGCTTCACTGTGCTCCGGAAGAATGGGCGTGCTGTGTGTCATCTTGCAGAGTGAGTGCCATCTCCGGTAACGGGGACCTGCTGAAATGACTTTATTGAATATTTCTGCTCTAGCACATCCTGGAAAAAGGTGCTCCTTGGCGAAGTCATCTCCGATACAAACGAGAAGACAAGCTTGGGCGTGGCCCAGAAAATATGCTCTGACGTCATCGAGGAGACGCACGCTGTGCTGCGCAAGGTGTGGGCCCAAGGTTTCAGTCCCGAGGCTGCTTATCATGTGTGCCATTAGGGAAGTCCTGAGAGTTCCTGATGAACAAATGTGGCTGTGTTAACAGGTTTACATTTTACAAGTTAAGTAAATGCGGCTGGGGAGCTGGCCTGATGGTGACGACCGGCATGCAAGCTGGGATGGCAGCCTGTTTTCCCGGGGCCTGGGGTGGGGATAGGCAGAAACCAGTGGATGTAGGTGGAACCAGGAGAATTAAGGAGGCTCGCTGGCCAGCTGGCCTAGTCCAGCGGTGAGTTCCAGGTTAAGTGAGAGACCTTGACTCACAGCAATAGAGGTAGACAGCAATAGGAGCTGGTGCCCAGCATCCCCCTCTGGCTTCTGCGTGTGCGTGCGTGGGCCAGCACATCCCACTGCAAGTTTTATATGTAGTGTACAGTGCACAGCGGTGCTTGATACACACACACCTGTGGAGTGGCTTCACCAAGCACAGCATTGTCCACCTGACTTTCTGTGCTGAGAGCTCTCATCGTCTGTGTGATGAACACGGTGCCTTGTTCCTAACTCTGCTCACGTGTTGCTGTCCAGAGAGCTCTCTCCCCTCTGTGTGTTGACGGACATCCCCACAGTCTCGCCTCCATTCACGTGCTGTCGGCCATTCTTTCTGCAGTCCTAAGTAGAACATGGAGGCTCTGGCCTATTTCATTTAACTTTGTGTCCTCCTGGCTTGTTGCTGATGTCACACAAAGGGTCTCCTGATCCCCGCCCCGTTTTTGTGACATTGGGATTGGAACCCAGGGCCTGATACCTAGGCTTGTGCCCCACACCTGAGTTCGGTCACTTGCCCTTGGTTCTGTTTTGGACTGTACCCATTTTTTTATCCACTGATCATCACTGGGTACTTGGGTTGAATCTTAGCTTTACCTCATGTTTTAGTAGATAGAAATCATTGCCTGGTCTCTTAGTAATAGCATTTCAACTATTTCTTTCTGTGTGTGTTTTAATTTTATTTATTTTATTTTATTTTTTCAAGACAAGGTTTCTCTGTGTAGCCCTGGCTGTCCTGGAACTCACTCTGTAGACCAGGCTTGCTGGACTTGAACTCAGAAATCCGCCTGCCTCTGCCTCCTGAGTGCTGGATTAAAGGCATGCGCCACCACCGCCCAGCAATTTTTTTTCTTTTAATAAGAAATAATTTATAAGAAATGTGATTGTTAAAATTAAAAATTTTAGTGCACTTTTATGCTAAGTGAAAATAAAAATACAAAAGGACAGGTGCTGTCCACACAGGGGAGGACGGGTGCTGTCCACACAGGGATTCCCCAGAGCAGTGATTCCCTACACGTTCATCCTTAGAGTGTTTCTGTTTGGACTGAACGAGTAACCTGGAGTGAGTTGTAGCTGTGGTTACCCCATGTGGGGGAGGGGGTGGGGACTCTAAGCAGTTTACATGGTAAATTTTCTCGTACATTTCTATTATAATAAAAATTTAAAAATAACTTTCAGGTTTCTGACATGAAGGAAGGGACAGTGTCACTGAGAAGCCAGCTCTCCTTGGTGGAAGCCTTGAGGATGGAAGAGCTTAGGATTCTCCAGGCTTCTGCTGAGATCCTGAGTGGCTTGCTAGCCCCCTTTTCCTGACCTCCCGGGGTCACGTGGTTCCCTCCTATGGAGGATGTACCAGCGGCTGCGTCTTTACTGAGGTTGGAATAAACAGACTTTTATATGAAATCATTTGCAGACTGTCTTAGTCGGGGTTTCTATTCCTGCACAAACATCATGACCAAGAAACAAGTTGGGGAGGAAAGGGTTTATTCAGCTTACATTTCCATACTGCTGTTGATCACCAAAGGATGCAGGACTGGAACTCAAGCAGGTCAGAAAGCAGGAGCTGATGCAGAGGCCATGGAGGGATGTTCTTTACTGGCTTGCCTCACCTGGCTTGCTCAGCCTGCTCTCTTATAGAACCCAAGACTACCAGTCCAGAGATGGTCCCACCCACAAGGGGCCTTTCTCCCTTGATCACTAATTGAGAAAATGCCTTACAGTTGGATCTCATGGAGGCATTTCCTCAACTGAAGCTCCTTTCTCTGTGATAACCCCAGCTGTGTCAAGTTGACACAAAATTAGCCAGTACAATTGACCCCTTGTCAACTTGACACACAAACAAATCACTAGTAAGCCTCAACCCTTACATTCTTATTCATCCCCAAGATTTAAATAACTTTAAAAGTCCCACAGTCTTTACATATTCTTAAAATTTCAATTTCTTTAAAATAGCCATCTCTTTTAAAATCCAAAGTCTTTTTACAATTAAAAGTCTCTTAACTGTGGGCTCCACTAAAACAGTTTCTTCCTTCGAGAGGGAAAATATCAGGGCACAGCCACAATCAAAAGCAAAAGTCAATCTCCAACCGTCCAATGTCTGGGATCCAACTTACAATCTTCTGGGCTCCTCCAAGGGCTTGGGTCACTTCTCCAGCCATGCCCTTTGTAGCACACGCGTCATCCTCTAGGCTCCAGATGCCTGTACTCCACTGCTGCTGCTGCTCTTGGTGGTCATCTCATGGTACTGGCATCTCCAAAACACTGCATGACCCCTTCAGTCCTGGGCCATCAATTGCAACTGAGGCTGGACTTTCACCAATGGCCTTCCATGGCCTCTCACAGTGCCAAGCCTCAGCTGCTCTGCTCAACTCCTTCATGCCTTCAAAACCAGTACCACCTGGGTGACCCTTATACATTACCAAGTCCAGCCACAGCACAAGGTACAACTTTGGCTATATCTGGAACACAGCCACTGTGCTCTCAGAAAACACTTCCCAGAAGATGTCACCTCAATGATGCTGGTCTCTTCTTAATCACTGCTAATTTCTTAACTCCAGCTAACCAGCATCAATAGTCCCAGTAATGCAAAGTTTTTGCTTTAGTAGTTCTGGTATCTTGTTAATCACAGCTGATTCTTCAGCCCCAGCTAACCAGAACTACAGAATCTTCACAATCAAAACAGCAATGGCCCTGAAAAGAGTCTTTAATTTTCCCTCTGAAATTTCACAAACCAGACCTCCATCTTCTGCAGTGTTCTCAACATTATCTTCCAAGCTCCTACACAACATCTGACAGAGCTTTTAACAACGGGTGGATCTTCAAGCCCAAAGTTCCAAAGTCCTTCCACAGTCCTCCCCAAAACATGGTCAGGTTGTCACAGGAATACCCCACTCTGCTGGTACCAATTTGTCTTAGTCGGGGTTTCTATTCCTGCACAAACATCATGACCAAGAAACAAGTTGGGGAGGAAAGGGTTTATTCAGCTTACATTTCCATACTGCTGTTGATCACCAAAGGATGCAGGACTGGAACTCAAGCAGGTCAGAAAGCAGGAGCTGATGCAGAGGCCATGGAGGGATGTTCTTTACTGGCTTGCCTCACCTGGCTTGCTCAGCCTGCTCTCTTATAGAACCCAAGACTACCAGTCCAGAGATGGTCCCACCCACAAGGGGCCTTTCTCCCTTGATCACTAATTGAGAAAATGCCTTACAGTTGGATCTCATGGAGGCATTTCCTCAACTGAAGCTCCTTTCTCTGTGATAACCCCAGCTGTGTCAAGTTGACACAAAATTAGCCAGTACACAGACTTTGGACTGTTTCCATTAAACGGTGACGTGTCTTGTGTTTCTCCTGCTTTCCTTCCACTAGTGAGCTGTGACAAGCATCTCCTTGTTCCCAGCCCAGCACAGGGAGCAGGGGTGGCTTCTAGGTGATGAGGAGCCATGGACAGACACGCAGTCTTCAGTGACACTGTCATTGGGTGTCAGTGACAGACTGCAGAGCGGGAGCTGTAGGGGTTTCCTGCTGTCTTCCATTTCAGTGCACTCCCGTGGTTGACAAGATGTGACTCTAAGCCTCACAGGCACTGTTGGCTAAAGGGACGAGTTGGGGCCAGCTGGCTGTGGTGACAGTGTGGCAGAGGTTGGCAGTGTTGGGTCACAGCTGGATTGCTCAGGCCTTCTCGTGTAGTCTTTGAGGGAAGTGTTGAGCCTCTCGGGGAGGGGAGTCTTGGAGGTCACCATGCTGGTGGCCTTTTGCAGCCAGAGGGAGGAAAGGACCGTGAGCCACACAGGTCCTTTCCTGGGTGGCTATTCCATATGGGGCTGCAGACTGTTTATTTCATGATTCTAAGCAGGGTTGCAGCAGGCTTCCTGATGGTGGCCCCTTGTTCCCAGAGACCTGGGAGGAGAAACGGCAGGAAGGCACAGGGACAGGTATTAGGATCCATAGTGGAAGAATGAGGACTCAGGGCCTATAAAATACCCAAGCCAGCATCCATTTAGGGAACTTCCGGCCTCAGGCTCCTCCCATCCCCAGGGTATAAAATGGCTACCTTTCTCTGTAGCTTGGCCTCTAGGTTTTCCTGGTGGTTCAGATCTTTGTTCACTCCAGGGAGGGAACTTGGCAATCCTTTAGGCAACTGCTGACACCTCCAGTACAGTTAGAGCTCGGTCTAGGACAACTAAAGCCACATTTTGCCCCGTGTCTCAGTTTTGTCTTTTCTCCCTTAAGACTTAGAGTTCAGGAAAAGGGGCAGAGATTTTGAGCAGCCTGTGACCTTCGGGGACCCCCCAACTGAGTAATGGAATTAAAACTAACAGAGGCTTGGGGTTCCTCAGGCAGTCAGTGCTGCTGCCCAGAGTCCTCGCTTCCCTCGACATCTCCCTGGGGCTCGAGTTCTCTCTCTCCACAGAGCCCAGTGAAATAGTGTGTGCAGAAACCGGTGGAGTTCAAGCAAGCATTTCAGCTATATTTTGAACATCTTTCCTTGTACGTCATACATAGAAGCAAACACGCACATATAGTTTGTGTTGGCCTGCCTTTTAAATACATTTGTGTGTGCACATGTGCAAGAGTGAATGTGTGTGTTCCTATGTGTACGTGTGTGCATGCCTGTGTGTGTGCATGTGCATGCCTGTGTGTATGTGTTTGTGCATGCCTGCATGTGTGCATGTGTATGTTTGGGTGTGCATGTGTGTGTGCGCATGCCTGCATGTGTGCATGTGTGTGTGTGTGTGCATGCCTGTGTGTGTGCATGTGCATACCTGTGTGTATGTGTTTGTGCATGCCTGCATGTGTGCATGTGTGCGTGTGTGTGCATGCCTGCATGTGTGCATGTGTATGTTTGGGTGTGCATGTGTGTGTGTGCATGTGTGTGCGCATGCCTGCATGTGTGCATGTGTGTGTGTGTGCGCATGCCTGTGTGTGTGCATGTGCATACCTGTGTGTATGTGTTTGTGCATGCCTGCATGTGTGCATGTGTATGTTTGGGTGTGCATGTGTGTGTGTGCATGCCTGTGTGTGCATGTGCATGCCTGTGTGTGTGTGTGCATGCCTGTGTGTGTGTGCATGCCTGCAAGTGTGCATGTGTATATGTGTATGCCTGTGTGTGTACATGCCTGTGTGTGCATGTGCATGCCTGTGTGTGTGTGTGTGTGCATGCCTGCAAGTGTGCATGTGTATGTGTGTGTGTGCATGCCTGTGTGTGTACATGCCTGTGTGTGTGTGCATGTGCATGCCTGTGTGTGTACATGCCTGCAAGTGTGCATGCCTGTGTGTGTACATGCCTGTGTGTGTGCGCATGTGCATGCCTGCAAGTGTGCATGTGTATGTGTGTGTGCATGCCTGTGTGTACATGCCTCTGTGTGTGTGTTCATGCCTATGTCTGAATGTTCCATGTGTGCTTATGGTGTTCAGAGGATAGATAACTCATGGGAATTGGGTCTGTCCTTCCACCGTGTGATCCCAGGATCTCAGGATGGCAGGTGTGGTGGCAGGTGCCCACCTCCAGTGAGCCATCTCATCAGCTCAATTCTTTTTCTCTTTTTAAGAATGTATTCACCTGTGGTATGTGCATGACATTGATAAGCAAGTCACCTAGCTGTGTTTCCATAAAACTGTTTTCAAGGCCACGTTTGCCTCTGTGCTATCTGAGGATTTCTTCTCCTGCTACCTTAGTAAAAATTTTTCCTTCATTCAAAATGAAAGCCCTTGAACTTCAAGACTTTCACAGACACCACGTGGTTCTACTTGTTTTATTTTTACTTGTATTGTTATTTTTAACCCCTGATTGAGGGTGGGGCCGCCTTGCTGACTGGGTCTATAAGTGTACTCTTGCTCAGGGTGGACAATCGCTTGTCTCATGATTAGAAAGAAACCCTTGCGCCACGGCTACTCCACTGCAGTTCCACAGACACAGTTACATACGTGATGCTTCGGGTCCACAAGCAGTCAGAGTTTATTTGAAGGACAGTTGTGTAGTTCTAGCTTGCAGACAGTTCTTGGCTCACGTAGACACAGGAATGAATGAGAAACCACAGGCTCCTGGCAGGAAGTCTGGAAGTCTGGCTTCTGACAGGGCCTACTGTGGCCTCCAGGTAAGGCCAGCTTTTCTAGGCTATTCCATCTTGATGTGTTCTTTAAAAACAACACAACCAACACAACAATGGTCAGAGCTGCCCCACCTTGGGAAGGCCCAGCCTTGGTACTGTCTCTTTGTTTTTGAGTACTGAGCACCCTGCTCCTGTACCCTTTACCTTGGACAGGACCCATGGTTCTGAGTCTGAAAGTGGCCAGACTCAGGCTAGAAGGTCTCAAGTTGGCCAGCAGCGATTCTGTCCTACATGGCAGGTTAATGTTTGGCCATTTTGTCCCAAGAGAGAAAGTAGAACAAGCGCACACTGGTTTCTGAGCTGGAAGCTGCACCTGGGACCTTTGTCAGGAATTCGACAAGTTGGATCACCCAGGAGCAAACTTGCTTTTATAGAACAAGAAAGTCAAGTGTGAACAGAAGGGAGCATGGCCCATAGGAGGGAAGAAGTGGCCCAGTGAGTGTGTTTGTGTCTCCTCATGTGGCCAGGTGTGTGTCTGTGTGTTTGTGTATTGTATGGGGGGGGGCACGTGTGTACCCAGGAGTGCAGAGATCAGAGGAGCTGCCAGGTGATCTCTGCCTATGCTGACTTGGAAGACAAGCGATGTGGGATTCTGAAGGAGGAGGCCTGGACGCTACCGAGTCATTTCCTGAACTCTTGACAAAGACATTCAGCACACTTGACTTCGGGTCAGTGGCGATTTGCCTTGAGAGTGACTTGAAGCAAGTCTTCATGGATTCAGCATATGAGGATCGGGGCTAAATGGGACCTTGGGATTATCTTTTAGAGCCCCCATTTTGTGGTGGAAGCCCCAAGAGTTTGAGAAACACTCTGAGGAGAAGCCACAGGACCAGAATCCATGTCCCTGCCCATTTTGATGGGTTTTCCCCTTCCTGCATCCACCTCTCAGACTGCGTGGTCTAGATGCCCTTCTTCAGGGGTCCCTGAAACCATCTGGAGCCAGGAAACTGGATCAGGGCTGTGGGAGGAGAAAGGGAAGTGGTACCCTACACCCAAGAAAAAAAGAAGACTGTCGGTATGTCTGTCTGTGTCCATCTTTCTCAGCTGTCACAGTATGAAATATTGAGTGCAGCTTCTTTTAGTGATAGAAGCCCAGACATTGAGACACAAGTGACCTGGTTCACATCATATGCTGAGATCAAAACAAGAAGTGTCTAGTGTGTGTTCTTTGTGTGTGTTTGTGATATAATGGGACACACAGAGCCTACCCCGTAATTACTGGGACAGTAAACAATTTCAGTCCACCTCTGGGAGACTCTCAACTACTTTAAGATCAAAAGGTGTTCAGAATGTGGCTGCAGACTCAAGCCAACCCTAAAGGGGAGGGGGAGTGTTCTGACTGCAGAGGTCTCTTTGGAGTCTCTGAAACCGGTTTTGTTATTTTGCCTCCCAGGTCTTGTCTGTACATTGGATCCCCACTGCCATCCCGTAAGATGATGTGCACCCCTGAAGAGGTTCTCACTTGGAGTGTGCCATGGTGTGGGGGCCATTAAAGATCCCAGTGTTCAGCTGTCTGCAGTTTCTCTCTGAGACTCTGGGATACAGGAGCAAGCTGCTACAACTTTCCCAGCTGGAACATTCCTGTTTCAAAGACCTTCAGCTATGAAGGGAGACGAGAGAGTGGTTACTGTTACACAATCTCTTAACTGGTAGCGTTTGGTGCTAAGTAAAGAGGCAGCCAATGCTTTATTTATTGTTTAGTTCAAAATCAGAGTTAAATATAGGTATCCAGTGTACGACAAATAATATACTTGATATTTTCTCAGGAGGCTCCCTTAAACACAGACACAACTTCACGGACTTTGCAGTCTTGAGTCATTACACATTCGTCCACCAGGTGGCGCCAGAGGACTGTTGCACTAAGGATGCCGAGTTGGGCTTTTAAAAGGGCTCCATCAATTCAAGTCACCAAAGGTGTCCCTCCTAGTGCTCCCCATATTAGCAGGAGCCAAATAAGGCAAAACAACTCCCTGTTTTGCTTTTGGGACAAAAAAGTCAGACGGTTACTTTCCTTTTGGGAAGCAGTAACTGTTCAACCAGCGAGCACTGAGCAGATGAAGGGATATGAAGCAGGGACGAGGCTTGGCCAGTGTGTATGAGGGGTGAGTTCAGGGCGGAGGAGGGGCCAACTGTGTTGCGCTACAGATGAGCCCTAAGTAAATGAATAATGTCTTCAGCACTGCAGAGAAAGACCAGGCAGACGCCAACTTCCGTCTTAATTGAGAATTTAGACACTACCCGAAGGACAGGCAAACACAAGAGCTGCCTTTAAGGAGCTGACTGGACCACCCACGCAAAGTCCTCAGGGCCTCAGAGTGCCTCATCTGGTAGATGTTTCTAGAAGGGTGCGTTTTGTGGAGTGCTGGGAAGAATCTTTTTCTGCGGACAGATCGCTCAGCATGAGAGGGGTGCGCTAGATCTGGGGGCAGAGCTTCGAGGCACTCTTGGCTCTTTTGTCCACAGGCAGCTGACAGACTGCAGATCACTGCGGACTGACTTAGTCCTACCACCCACCAACTTGACACTGGTGGTCTCAGGAAAAAAACAAAAAACAAAAACAAAAAAACCAAGCAAACCCCATGGCCGGCCAAGTTTCCTTCTGTAGTGACCTGTTTCTGCATCTGAGATTCAATCAGCCTTGCGTTGAAAATTGTTTTGGTTTGCTTTCTGTTGCTGCGATAGAAACACTATCCAAAAGCAACTTGTACCTCATCCACTGTCAGGTCACTGCCCATCCCAGAGGGACATCAGGGCTGAACTGCTTGCTATTCACAAAGCCTTGCTTCCAAACTGGAAACGCACTGACACCCAAGGACACACAGCAGGACACAGGGAGGCAAGCTGTTTGCTGGCTTATGCTCTGCTAACTTCCCTGTACACACAGAACTACCTGCCTGGGGACAGTACAGCTCACGGTGGCCCGGACCTTTCTACACCAATTAATAACCCTGACAGTCTGCACAGGTCAGTCTGATCTAGGCAGTGCCTCAATCCCTGCTTTCCTCTCAGATGACTGTAAACTGTGTCAAGTCAGCAGTGAATGGTAACTAAGTCAACAGCACACCTATTGGTGCAATGTTTACGTTGGACTAAGCTTTAAATAGTAAAGATTTAAAGCACACATATGTGTGGGCGATTTGCAAATTGTTTGCCATTTTGTGAGAGGGCCTTGGTATCCACAAGGGAATCCAAGGATGCTAGATACCTGTCTTCTGGGTTGGTCTGTGTGACCATCAGTAATCCATTCATACTGTGGCACCCCTAAAGGGGGTAGCTCTGCTTAGAGGACTCCGGGTGGTGACAGTTTTTGTCTCTTCACTGGGGAGCATAACTGATCTCAAATATCAAATATGGCTTCTGGACCACCAACCACCCTACCGTATGGGAAGTTGGGCTGCAGCTTCACGGACTGCCCAACACAACACTTGGAGTTTTACCTCCATTTGCTCACGGGGAAGGCCATTCTTTGCCCAAATCCCCTGACTGGGAGGAGACAACACAGGCTTCTTGTTCATCCAGCCTTTCCCTGGCTGCTCTCTGATGCCCCTCAGCGACTGTGGTCAAGTCTTTGAGAGTGAGAGGCAGGGACGGTGGTGAGAACATCGGGTGTGGGGCTGGCTTTGTCTTTGTTCTGTCTGTCTGTAGGTACCGGGGCTTCTGGGAAGGAGTGAGCAGGGGAGGGAGGGCCAGACGAACTCACCCTGAACACTGTTGGGCCTTTTCTTTCTCTGGGCTTTGGTTCATTCTTCAAGTCCTGACATGCCCATGGCTTGTGTACAGTGGCAAGGGGAGCTGGCAGCAGCTGCAGGCGTGCTGGCTGGCCAACCTCATGGTATTGTTTTTGACTATTATCTCATGTGCAGAATGACAGCGACCAGGGCTTGGTGGCCCTCTTTGTTTATGTACATCTTTTTGCTTTGGGAAAGGGGAAGAAAGAACTGGCTCCCTTTAAGAGACATGAACACCGACAAACAAAAGTCAGCTAAGAAGCCCAGATCACACGGGGCCTGTCCTGGGCAGGAAGTGGGGCCTCAGCGTGAGCGTGTACGTTACAGTAAGTTCTCAGCAGACTGAAAACCCTTTCATCACGTTCTGCCCCCCCCACCCCCACACACGATTTGACTTCATCAGCGACATCACTCAAGCACAAATGGTATTCGTCAGGGGTAATCGGCCAACCCCGGAGGCTGTGTTCAAGGTTGCTCGGATGGGACATCTCAAAGCAGTTGTCCGAGTTGAAAGAAAACATTACATTTGATCTCCCTTGAATATGATTTCTGCAGACACTGTGTGCTTCTGCCTTCTTTAGCCCTCTCACCCGTCTCTACCTGGGGGGGTGGGGGGGGGGTGGGGCTGCAGGAAATAGCAGTTCGCAGTTAATTTTACAGTATGTCTGCAGAAACCAGGGCAATGAACAGCCATCCGAGACGTGACCAAGGTTTATTTTCATTAGCCGGCTAATGAACCCGAACAGGTGTGCAGGTTGTTAAATGTTGAGTGACGATCTCTCGCTTCACACATGTCTATGAGGATATTTGTTCTCTTGGATGAGATGGGTATAAGGACTGTGGCAGCCATTCATGAGATGGGGTAATGCCTGCACACGGTCTCCTCTGTACGCTCCTCACTTCTCGGATGCAGGGCATCCAGGATACAGCCAGCCAGGGAGACTCATCCAATGTAACAGAGAAAAATGTGACTCTGCTGGTTTGTGTGTGTGTGTGTGTGTGTGTGTGTGTGTGTGTTTCCGAGTTGAAACAGGGTAGAATCATTTTGGAAGAGGAACCTTCATTGAAGAGTTGGCTCCATCAGATTGACCTATAGGCAAGTTTGTGGAGTGTTTTCTCAATAAATGATAGATGTGGGAGCCCAGGCCACTGTGAGCAGTGCCACTCCTGAGTAAACCAGGGGAGTAGTTCAGTAGTTAGCGTTCCTCTGCGGCTTCTGCTTCAGCTTCTGCTTGAGTTCATGCCCACCTCCCATTGACCATGGCTGTCAGTTGGAAGGTGAAATGAGCCCTTTCCTCCTCAAGTTGCCTGTGTTCGTGGACAGGGACTGAGGCTACTAGGTGAGTGGGGACTTGGTCCTTGAAACCTGTGGTTACATGATTGAAATCTGTGGTCACATGATTAAAACCTGTGGTCACATGATCCATTGGATGGAGAATTTCTTCTGCCCAGGCCCAGAGTACGGTTCAAGTCACAGACCTGAGGTGGAAGTTCACACAAGCAGTGTAAATGTGTCTTCCTCCATATCCTAGGCTTGCGTGTGGGTGCTTATGTGCACATGTGCTTATGTGCACATGTGCTTATGTGCATGTGTGTTTATGTGTATGAGTGTTTATGTGCATGGGTTTGTGTGTGTGTGTGTTTATGTGTATGGGTGTTTGTATGTGGAGGGGTGTTTATGTGGGTGTTTATATGCAAGGGTATTTGTGTGTGTGTTTTGTGTATGGGCGTTTGTGTGTGTTAATGTGTATGGGTATTTGTGTGTGTGTTAATGTGTATGGGTATTTGTGTGTGTGTTTATGTGCATGGGTGTTCATGTATATGGATGTTTATGTGTATGTGTATTTGTGTGTGTGTGTGTGTGTTTATGTGTATGGGTGTTCATGTGTATGGATGTTTATGTGTATGGGTGTTTGTGTGTGTGTGTGTTTATGTGCATGGGTGTTTGCTTGAAGTTGAAATAGTCTATTGGCCATAGTGTTCCATCACAGCAATAGAAGCCCTAACTAAGACAGAGGCATCTCACATTCACAACCCAGGGTATGTCAAGACAGGTGACAGGTTGTGGGTCACTCCTTGACCGAGGACAGCCTTGTCCTTCCCCACCCTCCCCTATCAATTACTAGTTAAGTAAATGCCCTACAGGCTTGCCTACAGCCTGATCTTATGGAGGCTTTTTTTCAATTGAGGTTCCCGCCTCTCAGATGACTTCAGCTTGAGTCAAGTTGACATAAAGCCAGCCAGCACAGACCTGCACAGGATCATGTGTTTGAACATTTGGTCCTCAGAGGATGGCAGTGCTGTGGAAGGTTATGGAACCTTTGGGAGGTGGAGCTCCCTTGGAGGAGGCGGGTCATAGGGATGGGTGCGGTGGTTGTACAGCATGCCCCGCCTTCCTGTCTTGTCTTTGCTTCTTGACTGCAGGTCCAACATGCTCAATGCTCATGGTCCTGCAGCTGTGCCTTCCCCACCACAGAGGGCTGCACCCCCTCTGCTGTAGCCGGGATGAGCCCTCCCTCCCTTCAGTTGCTTCTTGTGGGGTGGCTCCTCCCTACGAGACAGGAAACTAATACGAACCCCAAACTCAACCACATCAAATTTCAAAATGTGTTTCCTTACATTCTATCTTAAAATGAAATGAAACGAAACCAAACAAAACATGCAATCTGAATGGGAAGGAAGGAAGTGAGGGAACATGTTTGAGAAGTGAGATTTTTATTATTTTATAACTTCAGCCTCAAAGTTCTCGGCTGCCTTTCGGCCTTGTCTTGTCTTGTCTTGTCTTGTCTTGTCTTGTCTTGTCTTGTCTTGTCTTGTCTTGCCTTGCCTTGCCTTGCCTTGCCTTGCCTTGCCTTTTCCTTTCCTTTTCCTCTTTCTTCCTTTCTTCCTTTCTTCCTTCCTTCCTTTCTTTCTTCCTTCCTTCCTTCCTTCCTTCCTTCCTTCCTTCCTTTCTTTCTTTCTTTCTTTCTTTCTTTCTTTCTTTCTTTCTTTCTTTCTTTCTTTCATGGGGCACAACTCCAGAGATGCTTAGGGGATGGGTGTATATTTGTGTCTCATTAAAATGCACCATTTCCATTTGCCATTGTACAAGAGAAAAGGAAAGAGATGATTCATCATAATATATGTCTGACAAATATTAAACCATCTATGACAAAAGGCACAGAGGTGTAATGTGTGAGCCGAGCTGTGGGGATTCTGGAACCTGTGCAGACAAGATGAACTGACCTCATGGGCTGGGTCTAGCCTGATGCCTTTCCTGTGCAGACAAGATGAACTGACCTCATGGGCTGGGTCTAGCCTGATGCCTTTCCTTGTTAATGAAGTTTGATGGGAATAGAGCTACACTTACTCATCGTTTATTGTCTGCTTGCTTCTACAAAGGTAGCATCGAGCGTTCACTACAGAGGTCACGGACCTTCCACATACCTGGCTAAGGGATGGATATTTTTATAAAACATATTTTGATGAAAAGAAATTTAAAAAAAAGAGTTAACCCTCTTCTCAAAAGAAACTCAGAAAAAACTCAATGGGTCTAATTAAAAGGTTAGATGAAGCCTGGCTTGGTGATACAAGCTTATAATCTCAGCTGCTTTGAACACTGAGGCAGAGGGGCCACAAGTTCAAGACCTGGTGGGGTACAGACTGTGTTTGAGGCCAGTCTAGTCAACATAACGAGGCCCTATTTCAGATACTGATAAGTCCAAAGAGTGCCAGGAATATAGTTTGCAACAGAGCACTTGCCTAGCTTGACCATAGCCTCAGTGCCCATAAAAAGAGATTGACGCTAAACATAAACCATGAACTATGGACACACTTGTGTAAACACAGTGTAAACATGGTCTTATGTAACAATAGATGGTATTCCCCATTCTCACTTTACCTTCTAGGTGACAATGAGGGCTAACTGGTCAACCTGACAGTGAGAGCTAACTGGTCAACCTGCCCAAAGCACATGGTAGTGAGTAGATGGGGCACAGCTTTGGCTTACTGTATTCTTCCTCGGGAGGATGTCATCACGTTTGAGGTCACACGCCATATTTCTCTTTGCTCCCCAAGCACCGATTCACTTTAATCTGTCCCTAAAATGTTGATAAATACTGACTAATGGATGTTTCCCACAGTCACAATGTTTTTGAAAAGCAATCAGTGACACGTAATAATGAAGTCATTCATCAATTATGAAAGGCCGCACTGCACACAAATCTTGTGAGTTCTCATCGCAGATTCCATGACTATAAAATAATGCCATACTCACATCTTAACAACGTGGAGCTTGCATTTTGACCACAGAAAAAAGTTCATCCTCTTGTATCACCTTTAAATCCTGTTGAACAGGAAGGCCTGCGAATGTTTTAGAATGCCCAGGAGTCACAACCAATACTTTAGTCAGCAAATAAAAACAAGAGTTTCTGATCTCTCTGTCTATCTCTGTCTGTCTCTCTCTGTCCTTCTCTCTTTCTATCTCTCCACCTCTATGTGTATGTCTGTGTACATCTGTGTAGATGTGTTCAGGTGCCTACACAGAAGAGGATGTCACATATCCTGGAGCTGGACTTACAGGTGGAAGTGTGTGCTGGGAACTGAATTCCTGTTCTCCAAAAGAGCAATGACTGCTCTTAACCATCAGACCCTCTCCTGTCCATTTACTGTGCAGTATTAAAGAAATTGTAGACCTAAACACATTGTATTTAGGATTTAGTAGATTCATATTCATCCAGCCTGTCAGGAACTTTTGTCCCCCTGTCTCCTGTTCCCCTCAAAGTACTGTGGTTGGAACCCAGGGCCTGGCACATGGTAGGCAAATGCTGTCCCACCTAGTCACAGCCCTCGGCTCTCATGTTTGTGTGTGTGTAGTGGGAGACACCTGATATGTCCTGTAAGCAAATGCAAACCTCTCATCCACAATGACTTAGGCATAGAAGGTTCCTGGGTGCATAGTTCTCTCATCTCTAATGCAAGGTGGGACACTTTGGAGCAATGTGCTGCTTCAGAGGCACAGCCCACATGGTCTTTCGATCTTTGCTTGAATTGTTTTTCTCTGTTAACAATTTAACCCATGGCCTTGTGTATGCTAGGCAAGTGTCTTGCCACTGGACCACACTCTTGCCCACAGAAGTTTTTGAAGTAAAGTAAGTGAACTCAGGACTATAAAGTTACGTATAACATCAAGACCTTTCTATCAACGTCAAATCACATATGGCCCTTGGATCCATATGATAGTATTGAGGGCTGGGGTTGTAGCTCAGTGGTAGAGCATTCACACAGCATGCAGGGCCCTGGAGCCTGTCCTTACATCATCTAGTGACACTGTAGTCTGTTTTTATTTTTAAGATTTATTTATTTATTTTATGTATATGAGTATACTGTAGCTGTGCAGATGGTTGTGAGCCACCATGTGGTTGCTGGGATTTGAACTTAGAACCTCTGGAAGAGCAGTCAGTGCTCTTAACCACTGAGCCATCTCTCCAGCTCTGACACTGTAGTCTTGTGTAAATGCACTCTGTGATCTTCAGACAATGACTTAATTGTGTTTGTCAGAACATGCCACCGTGAGCAAGTGACATAAAGTACTTCATGGTGGCAGCCATACTTTTGCCCTGAAAGAACGCTCTCCTAAGACATGCCTTTCTATCTGACTTGTGTCTCTTGGCTCACAACATCTCCACATGTCCTTCTCCCTCTGAGGAGTCACAGGCTCTATCTGCTATAAATTTCTTATTTCTGTTAAATTCCACTCCTCTATTTCTCGAGGTTACCCTTCTCTACTCATCCTTTGCCCACATCTTTTCTTTTCCTTGATTTTCCCTACCCATCCCACCTCCAAATTCTCAGTCTTTACTTCACAAAAACTACAGAGTTGGAAGGAAGTTCAGATGTCTATAGGTGGTGGAGAGGCAGAGGTGGGAATCAGTCCAGTCAATGCCATGCTTGCTGCACAGGCATGAGGACCCAAGTGTTGGGTGCCAAGCATCCATGTCCATGTCCCAGGAGGCCTGTGCAGGTCGTCTCTAATTCCAGTTCTGTGGAAGCAGAGACTGGAGGAGCTCTGGGGCTCACTGGATACTCATTCCACAAAGTCAGTGAGCTTCAGGTTACTGAGACATCTTGTCACAAAAAATAAAGCAGGGAATGATAGAAGAAGAAGACACCTGGAATCCACAGGGAGGTGTACCCCATACCTGCACACATACCCATGAGCGTGTGCATAAACATCTACCACATGCATACACATTAAAAAGTTTTCCACACTGCCAACATCACTAGTAGACTGTGGTGGTTTGAATAGGTTTGGCCCTCATGAACTAGTGTGTTTGAATGTTTGGCCACAGGGAGTGAATGGCACTGTTAGGAGGTGCAGCCTTGTTGGAGTGGATGTGGCCTTGTTGGAGTAGGTGTGGCCTTGTTGGAGTAAGTGTGGCCTTGTTGGAGGAAATGTGTCACTGTGTGGGTTGGCTTTGAGGTGATATATATATATATATATATATATATATGCATATATATATGCTCTAGCTCTGTCCAAGAAAGAAGATAGTCTTCTCCTGGCTGCCTGCTTATCCAGATATAGAACCCTCAGCTTCTCCAGCACCATGCCTGCCTGCATACTGCCATGCTTCCTGCCATGATGATAATGGACTGAACCTCTGAACTGTAAGCCAGCCCAATGAAATGTTTTCCATATAAGAGTTGCCTTGGTATTGGTGTCTCTTCACAGCAATTAAGACGTGTCCTAATTAAGACATAGACCGTTAGTGTCACTTCAGTGTCACTAAGAGACCATGCCTTTCTTCTCCTTACATGTGACGACTAAGGGCTCCCTGCTGCCCTTTGGCTTAGCATATGAGTCATAGAAGGAGAGCCTCTTCCACACAGCCTGAAGGTGTACATTATCTAGTTCTGGTTTCAACCCATGAGTCTGTGCTCCATACATCTCCTACTTGTTTCTCCTCACAATACTAATTGAGAATATCCTTGGGAACTCCAGATCCTCAAAGGTTGAGATACAACCCACATCTCATAAAAATTACCATTTAAAAATAGGTAGTTACTCTGGGCAGTGGTGGTGCAAGCCTTTAATCCCAGCCCTCAGGAGGCAGAGGCAGGCAGATCTCTGTGAGTTCAAGGCCAGCATAGTCTGCAGAGTTCCAGGACAACCAGAGCTACACTAAGAAATCCTGTTTCAACCCGCCCCCCCCTCCCCTTAGTGTTTTTAGTATCTGTATGAGGATGTGGACTAACTGGCTGCGTTGGCTTGCCCCAGTGATGGACTGCGACCTGGGACTCTAAACAATGTTAAGTCCTCTCCTCCTTTATGTTGCTTTAAAATTCATTTATTTTTATTTTCTGCATATGTCTGTGTACCTTGTGTGTACCTGGTACCTACAGAGGCCAGAAGAGGGCATTAGGTCTCTTTCAGCTGGAGTTACAGATAGTTGTGAGCCACCTGGGTGCTGGGACTCAAACCCAGGTTCTCTGCATGAACAGCCAGTGCTCTCAGCATCTGAGCCTGTCTCAGGCTGCCCTCACGTGCAGCAGCAGCCAGTGTTCTCAGCAGCCAAGCCTGTCTCTAGCTCCTCTTATGAGTAGGACAGCTTTGTCCACAGGCTTTCAGTTCTCTTGGGAACACAGCCAGGGTGGTGTGTTGAGGAACCATTAGGTTGCATTAAAGAGTGACTGCATCTGGCCCTAACGCACGTTCCCCTCACTGGTGCACAGGTGTTCTGGTTTCTCCACAGATCACCAATGCGGCTCTTGACTGTGGACATGATATGACTAGGTGTTTGAACTTCCTGCCTGACTTCTCAGCGTTGTACTCTGACCTGGAATTGCTAGCTTACTTTTTGGGATAAGATCTCCCCTGAACCTGGAGAGCACTTATTTGGCCGGGAATCCTGTTTCTGTTTCTCTAGCTCCAAGATTACAGGTATGCGTTGCCAAAGCCTTCTTTTTTATGTCGGTGCTGGGAATTGAACTAAGATCTTTGTACTTGCACGGTAAGCACATGACTGACTGAACCATCTTCCAGACTCCTGTATGCATGTATGTGTATGTATGTGTGTGTATGTATGCACATATGTGTGTATGTATGTGTGTATGTATGTATGCACATATTTGTGTATGTATGCATGTATGTGTATGTATGTATGTGTGTATGTATATATGTGTGTATGTATGTATGTGTGTATGTATGTGTGTATGTATGCGTGTATGTATACATGTATGTGTGTATGTATGTGTGTATGTGTGCATGTATGTATGTGTATGTATGTATGTGTATGTATGCATGTGTATATATGTATGTATGTGTGTATGCATGTATGTGTGTATGTATGTATGTATGTGTGTATATGTATGTGTGCATGTGTATATGTATGCATATGTGTATGTATGTGTGTGCATGTATGTATGTGTGTGTTAGTTTGTTTATTTATTTTTATTAAGTTAGTATACAAAATAGCGGGTTTCATTTTGGCATTTTCGTACATATTTGCCATTTTGCTTTGTTCTTTCTCAAGCCAGGATTACTACTTAATGGTATGGGTTTCCATAGAACCATTTTCATTCTTTGGCTTTGATGGGATCCCATTGCTGTGAATTTCCCACTTATGAGACAAGGAAAAACAAGAGGTAGAGAAACACCATCTCTGGTTGTTGATGCACTGACAATGAACATGAGAACCAGATGGGTTTTTTTTTCCCTGCAAATTTGAAAAAATGTCCAGTCACTTCTACAAATGGCTTAAAAGCCTCAAGATTTTAAGAATATGTATTTGTAATTACTCTTCTTAAATAATTAATTACTAATATGTATTAATCACTGAGAACACGGTTTTGATCATTAAGAATTTACAATGTAAAGATTATTTCAAGGTCAAACTCCAACTGTTAATCATCTTAACCTAATGCATGCAGGTCTCTGCTGAATTCAGTTTAAAAATAAAAAGTAAATCACGAGTCGGCCAGGCTGTACTTACTGGAAGCCATCTTTGATCATTCCAGTTCAAGGGCATGTCTTTAATCAAACTTCACGGCAGATACAGAGGCATCAGAGAAGAGCATTTCACATCCTTCTTTGTTTCTCTAAACGTACATCTCTCACAGGAGCCTCTCTGCCTGGCCTTCCCCCTTCCTCATTCCCGCCTCACCTTTATTTACTGCTTTATCCTTTTCCTTTTGTTTTGAGGGGAGATTGTGCCAACAAGCCTACGATACTTAGAATCATGTATTCTGTTTACTGGTGAGAGACACCTGTGTGTATCCGAACACACCGGAGGGTATCTTCATCTTGGTGAACTGGGCACCTCAGTTGCTCAAGTATTTCAAGTCTTAGCTGTGTTCTGCTCAGATAGGAGATGACTATAAGCCCCAATGGTCTGAATACCCTTGGTACTAGCTCTGTTGGATGTTTCTATCCCGTGTCCCTTCCTTCTGTGTAAATGGGGACCCACAGAGCTCCCATTGCCAGAGCCCTGCTGTAGGAAGGGCCTGGGCCAATACTGTGTAGAATCATTAGCTGAACTCACACCAGAGAGATGATGTAATCCCTTAATTCCAGTTTCTGTGTCTATCCTCCCAGGTTCCTGGGTGATAGATGACTCCTGTCCCATCCAGTGTAATGCGTTGTTCCATCCAGTTTATATTAAAAACCTCTGCCTAACTAAAAAAAAAATGCCTGTAGGCTACTGTCTAAGGAGAAGTAGGCTTCAGTAGCCTTCCAGTGTTTCTTTCCCTACACTGCTTCTGGGTGTGAGAAGGATGTTGGTATCCACATGTCTTACTTCCTACACTGGCTTCCTTGCCTCCAGCTGTTTCCCCTTCCCCACTTATCTGTTCCAGTGTCCTCGGAACAGTCCTGGAATTATGCATGCTTCCCAACTCCATATTCACTATCTTGTGTCTTACAGCCATACCTAAGATAAAATTTAATTTGCAAATTAAGCACAGTAAGAATAACAGCAGAGACTAACAGAAAGAGAGGACAGTTATGGCACACACTGTTATAGAAATTATGGTAATGTGGTTTCTCTCAAAATAAAACCAATTAGTACATCATCAGAAAAGTTTTTTTTGTGTGTATGTACAAGTCTACATATGCACAGATGCAGGTGTGCATGCATATGTGTGTACACATGCAGGTGTGTGCACAAGTGTAGATATGTGTGCATATGTGTGTGCATGTGTAGGTATGTGTGCATATATGTGCACATGTGTAAGTGTATGTATTTGTGTGTGCATATGCAGGTATTGACATATGTGTGCACACATGCAGGTGTGTATGCATATGTGTGCACATGTGCATATGTGTACATGTGCAAGTGTGTGGACTTGTGTGTGGAGGCTAGAAGTTGGTGTTGGTGATTTCTTCAACTGCTTCTCTACTTTACCTTTTGAGATGGAGTCTCTCTCTGAACCTGGAACGCAAGAGTCCAGCTACATCGGCTGGTAACCCCCTGAGATCCCTGTCTCCAACTCCTCAGCACCCAGATTATAGGCACGTGCAGCCACTTTTAGGTGAGTCTTGGAGATCCAGACTCAGGTCTCCGTGGTGGTATGAGAAGTACTCTACCATCTGCCCTTGCCCGATACTTCATGGTTCCCTCTGGCACTCCCAATGCCAGCGTCAGTCCTCTTTACTGTGGGGCCTTTAGGAAGTAAGATAGGGTTGCTTGGATATCTGCATTGCTGTAGCTGCTACAGCTGATCTGATAACTGAACCCGGAACTAAATGACTGATGGACAGCTACTGTGCACTGTGTGGATATACTAGACAATTCATGGGCGGGTCAGAGTGGGATGTCAGATTTATTCATGCTACTCCCAATTCATGTGCAGCATAACACGTATGAACTATCTATTTCTGACATGTTTCATTTAATATCCTCGGGCTCTGATTGACCACAGGGGACTGAATGCATGAATCAAAATCATGGATGAGGACGGACCACTGGAGTCTTGTCTTGCCTTTCTCTCTCCCTCCCTCCCTCCCTCCCTCCCTCCCTCCCTCCCTCCCTCCCTCCCTCCCTCCCTCCCTCCCTCCCTCCCTCCCTCTCTCTCTTTCTTTCTTTCTTTCTTTCTTTCTTTCTTTCTTTCTTCTCTCTCTCTGTCTCTCTGACTGTCTCTCTCTCCTCCCTCCCTCCCTCTCCCTCTCTCTCTCAGATCAGATAGTAATTACCTCCAGGGGACCTGTGCTACCTCTCCTTTGTTAGTACTTTGTTGCCTGCAGACCTCTGAGACCGGCTCTTACCTAGCCCCAGGCTGGGAATCCACACTGATGGAGAGTTACTTGTCTGCTGGCTCTCAGCCCCAGGGGAGCTGAAGTGACCCCTGATGCAGCTGAATTTTAAGGTGTTCCATTAGAATGGTCATGTTTTGGGAGCTGTCAAATATCAGCAGCACACAGCCCTGCTTGGATGGGCATGTCAGTCTGGATGTCCCAATTTGAAAGTGTAATGACCATTGGCTTCTCTTGACCTCCTGGCTCTGTGTTTTCTTCTCACCACACTTCACTCAGGGACAGAAAGGGGTGGGCCTTCCCTTCCAAGTGTTGCACAGTTTAGTCCTCTATGCCTGGCTCTTTCTATGCTACAGAGAATGAGCAAGGGCGGTCTTTCCCAGGTCAGCAGCCCAGTACGACAAAGTCTGCAGAGTGCTGGGGCTGGTCTGGTGCTGCTATCTGTTCAAACGCTCATTACTATTTCCCAGGACCTGATTTCCCCAAGACCGGTTCATTCTCTTGTATACCAGCTTTTGTTGTATAACACATTGTTCCTCAAGTTATCCCTGATTGGTTAATAAAGATGCTTACAGCCTGGGCTGGGCATAAGAGAGGGCTTCCTTGGCTTGGGGTCTGAGGTAGGGACCATGACAGTGAGAGAGAAGAAGGGAGTAGCCATGGGGTCTGTGGGTTGTGACCTCATTCATGGCCGTAAGGGCTGGCCCGATGGGATAGGTACTGCCCAGGTGGAACACGGCGAGTGATATTTCGGGGATCACCACAGGGAAGTAGCAAAATAGCACAGAGGGTTGAGATCTGCCCAGATCTGGTGCTTTTATCAAAATAGCAAAATAAACATAAGGGTTTCTCTGTCTTTTATCTGGGAACAATATGGTCTGGAGTTGGGTAGAAACCCCTACCAGATATTTAAAGATAACAAGGGGGTGCAGCAACCCCAAGAATAATAACAGTACATCAGATACCATGTTTCGATGTACAGAGGTGGATGTGCCCCCCCCCATTAACTCCTGTGTATCCCTGTCATCTTCCTTGTCCTAGGCAAGGGCAAACCTCTAAGATCAAGACAACAAAGGCTAAGGCAGAAAGCACACCGATAGCCTTCAAACTTCTCTCTTGGTAATCTTGTAATCTACCCTGACACTCAGAACAGCTTCTGGTCAAAATACAGTGTCTTAATTAGGGTTTCTGCTGCTGTGATGAGACACTGTGGCCATGACTACTCTTACAAAAGACAACATTGAATCAGGGGTTGGCTCATAGTTCGGGGGTTTAGTCCATTGTCATCATGGCAGGGAGCATGGTGGCAGCTTGCAGGCAGACATGGTGCTGGAGAGGGAGCTGAGAGTTCTATATCCAAATCCAAAGGCAGCAGGGAGGGAGAGGAGAGAGGAGGGAGGAGGGAGGAGGGAGGAGGGAGGAGGGAGGAGGGAGGAGGGAGGAGGGAGAGGAGGGAGAGAGAGAGGAGGGAGGAGAGAGAGGAGGGAGGAGAGAGAGGAGGGAGGAGAGAGCAGAGGAGCAGAGGAGAGGAGAGGAGAGGAGAGAGAGAGAGAGAGAGAGAGAGAGAGAGAGAGAGAAAGAAGTAGGGGAGAGACAGAGAGACAGAGACTGGGCTTGGCTTGAGCATCTGAAACCTCAAGGCCCACCCCAACAAGTTCACACCCTTATGAGACCATGGAGGCCATTTTCATTCAAACCACTACATAGAGAGTATTTGTTGAGTGCATGAATAGGTGATAAGGATGAGTAGTTCTCTACACAAACTTGTATAGATATATAACCTCCCTGGCAGTTCTAGAGACAGATATTTACATAGTCCATTTGGCTGTCAGACTCTTGAAATAAGAAACAATGGCTCCCAAGAAGTTAGACTTCACCTAAGAATTCTTACAGAAATAAGGAACAGTCTGAGCTCTGTTGCCAATAAGAGAGAGAACTTGATCCCCTGGAAGAGATTTTTACACCATTCCAGTAACTCACTGGACCATCTTGCAGGACAGACCAGAAATGAAGCAGAGAGTCAGTGATAGACAGGTCCATGCTGTAACCCAGACCTCTTAGGCATGTGTGCTTCTTGCCCTCTGATTAAACCTGAACTTCATGCCAGAGTCCCAGTGATGAACCTGGGGTCACTAGACCTCTTTATGGGTCCTCTTCCCAAAGTGGCCATGTGGGATAAGTCTCCTTTCTCTTCTCTTCACAAGATTCCACCACCTGATGACACGGCAGTCTTCAGTTTGGCTGACTCTGTCATGTTCACGTGATAGTGAAGTTGTTAAGATCATGGCTCTCACACCCAACATCACCGAGTCACCTTTCACTGTTTCCCAAAGGGCTTGCTGGTGGCTCATAACAGGCACAGGCACTTTGCCACGAAGAGATGAAGAATTCTGTATTCTCAGAGAAATAGCTCCTTGGAGCAGCAAGGGAAAAGCTTTCTCCTTTCTCCATGAAATACTATGTCATTCATAGGAGTAATGACCTCCTGTTAAAGCAAATACAGTACTGAACAAAACTAAGCATATAAGGGAGACTTGATTCAGGGTGCCTTAGTGATGGAGAAGGGCCAGTGGTTGAGGCCAATGCCCACAGTGTTGGGTCCCGTGTTTTCAAATGATTTTGGCTGTGATTAGGCTTTCTGATGCCTGTCCAAACAGGCTGCTACTTTCAAAGAGACACTTGGAGAGGCAGCGTGGTCTTAATGATTCTATGTCAAAGGGATGGCTCCTAGGTCCTTCAGAAAGACATTTGTGAGTTGTCAAACTAGAAAGAGACTTAAAAAATTTTATACATTTTATATAATAATTTTTTTCATTTATTGAAGTAAGTTTTTGCTATGTAGCCCAGGCTGGCCTTAAACTCATGTTCCTCGTGCCTCTGCCTCCCCAGTGCTTGATTACAGACTTGTATACCAATATACCAGGCATACATTTATGTATTTTGAAGTGACTGAGATGGAAATGTTGTAAGAAACAAAGATAGGCACCTAGAGTCAGGTATAAGATGGTTTTAAGCTGAGTCCAGCTGGGGAAACTGTGAAGCAAGCGACAGGCAGTTTCCTCAGGAATTCAGTGAGAACACCGTGTTTCCTGAAGTTCACAGGACAGTGTAAAGCTATCTCTGAGCCAGCAATAGGAGAACATAGTTAAGTTCATTTCATTTGGTAGGTTGGCCATCTTGGTCAGTCACCAGGAAAGAGGATGCCATGGCTCTTGTCACTCACTGGGGTCTTGGTGTTGGTGACAGGAAATCCTTGAGTATGGTCCTACCTACTGAAGAGGTTAGCTGGGAGTGCCTTCCCAACACAAAGGCTGTTATCTGACACACATATGTAAAATACACCGCGAACACACGTGTGATATCTCTAAAGACAGCAAGCACACCTGTAGCCTCTTCTTTTTGTATTCTCCTGCAGCTGTTTCTTTACCTCCATTGTGTCTTTGGCCCTATAACTGCGGGTGGATCTGATCACCAGGAGGTAAGAGAATTTTAAAGAGGGTATTTCCATGGAATGGAAGCACACATTGAGTATTGTCTTAGTTAGGGCCTTAATTGCAGTGAAGAGACACCATGACCACATAGCAACTCTCATAAAGAACAGTGTGTAATTGGGGCTGGCTTACAGTTCAGAGGATCAGTCCATGAACTGATCAGTCATGGCAGGAAGCATGGTGACATGCAGGCACACCCGGTACTGGAGGGCAAGCTGAGAGTTCTACATCCAGGTCAGCAGGCAGCAGGAAGTAGCAGTGACACACTGGCCAGGCGTGAGCATCTGAGGCCTCAAAGCCCACCCCTAGTGATGCACTTCCTCCGACAAAACCCCACCCACTCCCACAAGGCCACACCCTCTAATAGTGTCACTTCCTTTGGGCATGTGGTGGTCATTTTTGTTCAAACCACCACAAGTAGCTAGCATGCTAAACTATATAGATTCAAAAATAACCCAGTACCAGAAGCAAGGAGAAAATAAACAAGACTGGAAAGATACATGGGAACCCAAACTTAAGGGACTGGTTAAGTCAAGAGGGCTCAGGTACATTCTTACTGAGAGTGCACGGGGCAGGTGACAGGTACTGCGAGTGCCTAAGCAAAGCTCCGAGATTTAGAAAAATCTATCTAATGAAGCCTTTCTAACATGCCATGTTCCTGAGACTTAATGCAGTCAGGGCTGTTTCAGGACCTTTGCTATCAGGCTGCTGCAAGACTCCATGGTTTTAGTGAGAAAACAGATATTTGGCGATTCTAATGGAGACTTATAGTCATGTTTTTTTTTTTTTTTGTTTTTGTTTTTGTTTCGTTTTGTTTTGTTTTGTTTTTCTCAAATGCCAGAGAACAGATGCTGAGCTGCATCTCGACACTGCTTGAAGGTAGCATGAGGCTTGGTATTCTAGCACACAGCATACTTCAATGCATGCATTCAATTACCCTGCAAATGACTGCTCTCAAGCTGTGTTCTCAACCTCCCTAATGCTGCTTTTGATCCTGTTCCTCATGGTGTGGTGACTCCGGCTGTAAAATTATTTAGTTACCACTCCATAACTGTAATTTTGTTACTGTTATGGATTGTAATGTAAATATCTGTCCTTTCCAAGGGTCCTAAGTGACCCCTGTGAAAAGGTTGATTGACCCCCTCCCCCAAAAGGTCACGACCTTCAGGTTAAGAACTACTGCTTTAGATTTTCAGGTTGGGGAATCCTTAAAAGTCGTATACATTTAAACGACCCCTGTTAAACTTAATTGGCAACAAAAAGGAGTTACTTCAAACACCTTAGTATAAAGGAGACCCCAGCTCTTAAGACTGGAATTGTTTTTGGAATCACTGTATTCATTTTTCTATGGCAGAGCTGGAAAAACTTAGTCCTTTTACTTAGGGTGGAGTTGGATGAGACTTCGGGGCAAGGAAGTTACTCATTGAGAAGATTATTCTGAATTAATATTGTGATTTTAACCACAGGGGCCTCCAACTAAGCCGCATCTCAAGTGGCGGGAGAGAGGAGCGGACACAGAGAAAGTAGCGAATCCGAGCAAGCCCCTAGTGAAAGTCTGACCGACCGCTGAGTCCTCTGCAGGAAGGGCTTGGGAAGGCGAGTGGAGATCATTTTCACTGCCTCTGCTCCCCTGCTCCACCAGCTGTGCTGAGCTTAGCGGTTTGCTGGGTGCTGGGCTCCTACTTTTATGCTCTCTGCATCCAGCAGGACCTTTCCGCTGTGAAGCATCTATCGGACCTGACAGTTCCCCACTGTTCTGTTTACCTGTAGCCCTGCACAGCCCTTCCTAGCCCCCAGACAACATCCCTTGATATTTAAGAAGCAACCAGATTCTGGGCTATTTTCGCTTGGAATTTTTAGCTTTCTCTCCCCAAATCCCCTCGGGCTATAAATTAATTTGAGCCAGAGCATGCCTTTAAGACAAGGGGACTCTAGTACGGGACAAGGGTTTGCTCTTTTTGAAATTGCATATAATTTAACACGGTATAACCTTGGAAGACGAAATGTGACCTGCTCAGAGAGGCGCAGCGGGATTTACAGAGGCTGGGTGTCTGAGAGCCCTGTCTCAAAGCCGGCAGGTATTCGGTTTCAAATTATCAAAACAGCCTTGTATCAAAACTCTTCTTGGAGTTATTTTGACATCTAAATAATAGTTCTGGCATTTCTCTGAACGTGTAAATCAATAACATCGACTCGGTGCGTTCTTTCCCCTTATTTCCATTCCTTATTCGTCTATAACCTTACATCAGGCATTAATGATTGCTTTAAGCCTTGGCTTAGGTTTGGTACTTTGGCACTTGGTGTTGCTAGAGACTCCTCTTGCTTCCCTCTATGGTTGCTCAGCCCTTCCAGAACGTTCTCTTCCTGAGACAAAGACTCTTCAAAAGCAGAGAAGTGGGTGGAGCAGTTGGCTGGGATCCTTCATTTCAGCCTTCCCCTGACTGTGTTGCAGTCTAAACTTCCGGTTCCTCTCCACATCCTCCCACTGTCCGCGCCCTGTTTTCCCACCGTGGTTTCTGGACAGCTGCCCCAGACCTGGTGCCTGTTGAAGCCTTGACTTTGGGGTCTTAACCCCAGACCCAAAGACTTGGCCTCTCTGGAGAGGAGGTCGCGGAAGGTGCAGTTTTGACTAGAGAGGCTAACAGTGTCAGCGTGAGAAGCGGTCGAGTAGCGTCTCCTCAGATAACTGTTCGTTCCCCCCCAGATACTCCTCTTTAAAATGATATCAGCATGTTGAGACTTTTTATTTAATTATTTTATTTACTTACATTCCAAATGTTGCCCTCCTCCAAGTCCCCTCCCCCACTCAGAGTTCTTCATTCCATTCTCCCTCCCCTATGCCTCTGAGAGGGTGCTCTTCCCTCCCCCTCTCCTGGGCGTCCCCCTTCCCTGGGGTATCAAGTCTACAGGATTAGGCGCATCCTCTTCCACTGAGGCCTGACAAGGCAGTCCTCTGCTACATATGGCTGGGGGCCTTGGGCTAGCCCGTGTATGTTCTTTGGTTGGCGATGCAGTCTCTGGGAGCTCCCGGGGTCCAGGTTAATGTACATGGTTGGTCTTCCTATGAGAGTTCTTGTCCTTTTCAGGTTGACTGTCTGGACCCCTCAACTGAGTGTCTGTGGTCAGTGTCTATTGCTTTGGCATTTGGGACTGGCCTGTGAGCATACCGGGCTTGATTCAGGTATCCATAATGATTCAGGTATCCATATGGTGCCGCACAGATATGGTGCCACATCCTTCTTGGGAGTCATGTTGACCCCTGGAAGTTGTCATGTAGCAAAAGTAAAGCCAGTTAGTGATTTTCTAGTTTCCCACGTTCGATATATAAAGCCAGAGCTGGCCTTGGCTTCAGGAGCGCCAAGTCTTCCAGGCTTTAAGACTTGCTATCTGCTCTGGGCCTGGGTTTGGGAGTGTCTAGCTTCTCCAGGTCTCCGTCCCAGGACGGCATGGTGTACTCTCTCTTCTTATAAGCTGCACACACAGTCAGAGTGTTTTTGTCGTCAGGGGGGAGGCACAAAGTATAAAGATAATAATTTGACTTTTATTGTTTTTTTTCCGTCTTCCTCAAAGAATGTCCATATTTAATATTTGAAAAATAAAACAGGCAGAGAAACAACTCATAACAAAATCAACTTGACTGAAGGCAGAATTCTGGCCTAGCATGCATGATGCCCTGGTTGGGTTCATTCCCTGGAGAAGTCTCAAAATAAAGGCGGTTACAGAACCGCTAACTTAAAAAATGTGGAAAATAACCATGGTTTCCACAGATTAGTTTACTTTGTAGAGGAACAGTACATCTCCAGGAATATAGGCATACGATGGACCCCAGCCTCTCCTGGATACTGGGAGAAACCTGGCTGTGAAACCCTTCTGCTTTAGAAAACAAGGAACAATGTAGCGTGAGGCTTAGCTTTAAAAAACATGGAACAATGTAGCGTGAGGCTCAGCCTTAGGAATGAACACACCACCCGCAGGTGCCCATGAAGTTGGGAAACAGACAAGCGGGCCCATCCAAGGGACCTCCTCAATCTGGAAATTAATATCAGTGTCTTTTCATTTTGCAGACACTCAATTATATTTTGTGTTAGATGCTAGATGGCCCTTTTATTTCTTAAACTTACATTTTGCCCTTATCCCTTTGGTTAATATCATTGTCCACAGCATGGTTCCTTTCTCTAGTTCTATCTCTGCCTGCTCTCTTATGCATCGTGGCTGCTGTGGACATCTTACACAAATGTGGTCAGTCCTGTCCCATGGGTGTTGGGACCTTTGAGAGATGAGCTTGGAGCTCAGTCTCAGGAATTCTGAGTTTAAGGGGCTTGTGAATGGTCTCATGTTTCTTGGAGATGCTAAGAGGATGTTGCTCTTTTGCTCTGTGAACACAGAAGCAGAGGCTAATGTTCTGAAGATCTGGGCGAATCAGACAATTAGACAGAGACACAGACACGAGGGGTGGAGAAACTGGTAGGTCCCAGGCTCTCCAGTCTCCTCATCCATGAGTTCCACCAGGGACAACAACAATTGTCTTACAAATTTCCTTTTGTGACTAAGGCAGCATAGATTAATTTCTAGTATTTTTTATATGATGAACCTTGACTAAGACAATCTCTAGTTTCACAACTAGAATCCAGAGTTAGCCTGGGGCTGGGACGAATGCTTGTGCTAAGAAGTATACTACCTTCCCCCAAATCTGGTTGTTAATCGGCTTTTGATTGCTGTGACAAAATACCCGAAGCAGACACTTAAAAGGAGGAAAGGTTTATTTGTCGCTGTCCATGGTCACGTGACTGTTGTTTCTGGGCCTGAGGCAAAGCAGAACCGTAATGCTGAACTAAGAGGTTCTCTTTACCGTGGCCAAGGAACAAAGAGAAAGGAGTCTGTGTCCCAACATACACTTCTATGACATGTCCACAGTAACTTGCTTTCTCTAAGTAGCCCCTACCCCTCATTGTCCCTACCCCCTCCAGTAGCACCAACAATTGTGGAAAAAGGCTGTAGACACTGCCTTTGTGGGGAACATTTGGGATCTAAACTGTAACAGTTACAAACATTTATAGAGAGGAAAGGGCCAATAACCCAATATATCTTAGGGATGCTTGCAGTGGAAATGGGATGTTTGCTTGTTCCGTTTCAGGGACGTCTAAGTAGGTGCCACCAGTAATGAGGAAAATGGATGACCAAGATGAGCTCAAGGCCATCAGACTGCTTCTCTTGGAAGGGTTGCTGTCATCCAATTCAATGCTGTGATAATTACAATCACAATGTCACCCACTACCTGTGGAACAACAGCACTGACTGACCTGGTCCTTGAGTCTCATAACAGACCAGTCAGGTGCTTATTGCTTGTGTAAACCTATAGAAAGCCCTCAGAGAGCCACAGACTAGAACTTCAGTTCTGTAGTCTCTTCAGATTCTCCCTCTTTACTCCCCTCTTTCCCTCTGCTGAGGCAGAGTCTTGCCATGGAGCCTACAGTAGCTTAACACTCAGGAGTTTCCTTTTCCCCCCAAGCACTGATATTGCATGAATGTACCACCACTTGTGGCTTTTCTTAGCTCAGCAGTTTCTCAATCCCTGGGGAGTATTGGTGCCAAGACACACCAATGGTTACCAAAATCTGTTGACTTTCCAGACTCTTATATAAGGCAACATAATTTTTGCATATAAGCTACCTTTTGTATACCTTTTCAGGACTCAATTCAATGTCAATTGGATGCAAACAGTTGTTACATTGTATCATTGTGCTGTTTAGTTTTTAAATGTCAACTGGACACAACTTAGAATCTGGGGAGAGAGTCTTACTGAAGAATGATTTAGGTCAGGCTGGCCTATGGGCATATCAGGGGGGCACTGTCTTTGTTAACTGATGTAGGAAGATACAGCCCGTTGTGGGTGGCACCATTCTCTAAGCAGAGGGTCCTAGACAGTTCCAGAGAGGGAGATCAAGCAAGCAGGTAAGCCTTTGTGCATTTATTTTTCTCCTCTCTTGACTTTGGATGTGATGTGAGTATCTGAGTCCCGCCTCATTTCCCTTCCGATATAGACTGTAATATGGAATTGTAAGCCAATTAACCCCATGCTCTCTTAGGTTGCTTTTCCTCAGGATATTTTATCATAGCGACAGAAATGAAACTAGAATACATGTTTTGTAAATAATACAAAAAAAAAATAACCGGTCAGTATATACTCTAGATCCAAGTTATGGAAATGTTTTCAGTTCTCAGTCAATCTGACTTGTGGATATAATTCCACAAATGGGAAGCCACAACCATGTATCCACTAGTTATCTACAGGTAGCTTAGGGACACAGAATAATGAACACGTGTAAATGCAGCATGATATATATCATATAATATATTATATAATAAGAGTTATTGGCTTGGCTTACATAACCTCAAAATGGACATCCCTGCATCACAAAGGCCCAGAGCTCTTTAGCCATCCAGTTAAATAAATAGGCCACTGCAGTAGTTCTAGTCCAGTCGGGGCCAAAAAACTGGCTGATCCTTTCCTGTCCACATTGGAAATCCGATAATGTTGTAGCCTGACCTTAGTGGATAAGGGCAGCAGCCATGCACATGCTCAGAGGGGGCATGCAGCTGCCTGCTGGCTCCCTCCTGCCGTTCCCTTCCCCTCTGGGTCTCAGTCCACAGGATAGCACTGCTCACATTGAGGCAGGTCTCTCCCTCCCTCCCCACGGTTCCTCAGGCCAGCTTCCTGTGGAAGGGAACACTCCTACTTAGAAGCTTCACTGCTCTTAGACACGTCTAAATCCAGACAAGCCGACCACCAAGACCACACATTTCGTAGCCCAAGGCCAAGGCTAGGAACAAACACCCGGGAGTCATCCATCCTGGCTTACAAGAGGAGCTGTCTGTGATGACAGAGCATTTTTAGAACTTCTGTTTCCAATATGGCACCCACAGGCCACATGCCATGAGGCAGCACCCAGAATGTACGCCTTGCCTGACCAAACAGCTGAAACAGTTTAAGCTTTGAACCCTTTTGATGACTTAAAATTTAAGTATAAGTTGGTACACATGGCTGCTGACTACTGAATCTGACAGCCAGAAGCAGACTATAAATACACCACAATTTTTGATGCTGGCATTGTTAAGATGCCATTTGTGATCTGTGGTGGGTTTTACGGTGGCTTGAGTTACTGCTCACTTATCCCTAATTCTGACATTTCCCACATCATAAAGGCCAGTGGTTGACAGGTTGGCGGTCTCTCTTTTAATCGAATTCCTCCTTGTCCTTTTGGTTGGGAAACTTCTCCAGTGTTGACTTCTGGTAGCTGGGGCTCTGTGGTTGAGGTGGCTGGGCTGTGGCTTTCTCTTCTGCTGCTCACAGGCTGGTGCGGAGGGAGGGCAGGCAGGCAAATGAGCCCTGCTTCTCTTTCAGCTTGTGTGAGGACCAAACCACAGCCACATTGGGAGGGCGTAGCCCAGCAGAGCAGCACCAGCTCCAGGGAGACCTCACCCTGGCTTACCACAAAACCCTTGGTGCTGACAGGCTTTTCTTTGTGAATCTTAATGACACTTCCCCGGTCTTGGATGCTGTGGAACGATGTCTGGGAGAGGGGAGCAGTGTGCGTGCGTGCTGCTTGTCAGTATTTCTGTAGTTGCTATACTGAGTGTGTGTGGTGTGTATGCACGGGTACGTGTGTGTGTGTGTGTGTGTGTGTGTGTGTGTGTGTGTGTGTGTGTACAAGTACTTGTAGAGGCTAGAGATCAAGTTTGGGTAATGTTTGTCAGGTATTGTACATCTTAGTCTTATGACTGTCTCTCGTAGGCCCAGAACTCACTTCATTGGCTAATCCAGCTGTCTGGCGAGTCCCAGGGTTCCTGCTGTCTTGGCTTCCCCAGTTCTGGGATTACAGGTGTACACCATCACTTCTGGATTTTTATCTGGGTTGTGAGAATTGAACTTAGGTCTTCGTACTGATGTGGCAAGCACTTTACTGGCTGAGACATCTCCTCAGCCCAGTTGCTCGACTTTACTGGGGTAGGTTGATAACAATCTTTCCTACAGGAGGTAAGTCAACAGCCTCAAGCACCATGTAGGTAAGGTTTGTGGTACGTGGCCTTCAGTCTATGGCCTCAAGTCCACTCAACTAGAAGACAGTGGAGTTGCAGTTGCCCACACGGGTGCAGAAATGCAGGCCTGCCACAGAAGAAGCCATGTTTGGTTGAGGTAGTGGAGGCATGATCTACAGAGTCGTCACAGATTGACTTTCTCCATGAGAAGCCGGCTTTGACTGGTCTGCAGATTTCCTTCCTCAGAGGCTAGGAAGCATGCAGGTCTGTGAAGGCTGGTCTGTTTTGTTTCATGCCCCTGGTGTGTGTGGTCTGTGACCACTCACAAGCTTGGTGAAGCTGGTCCACGTGTGTATGTCCTGGGCCTAAGGACTTCTCTTCTCTGACTTGGGGCTAATTTCCTCCTGTGCTTACTTCATGTACTCAGGCCAGGGGATCAAGGTGAACCCGTTCCTCTGTAGTCGTCCTCCCTGCTGTGGTCCTCCCATATGGTCAGTGCCTAGAGAAGGTAGTGACTCCAGAGACCCCTGGAGTCAGAGGAAGCTGAATCAGAGCATCTTCTGCCTGAAGGTGTTCTCCTCATTCTTCACTTTGAGGGGAACCAGTAGGCAATGTCCCCCGGAGTCACCAATACCAGATTTTCCTAGGGTCTCCCTGCCTTGAGCTTGTCCCTGCCTTGAGCTTGTCCTGGCTGAGTTATGGCACAGCCAGGCATCTAATAGGATGGAAGGACTCCTGTTCTTTCCCTTCATCTTTCTGTTCTTGTTCCTCACTCTCTACTCCTTCAGCTATGGCTTCCTCCACTCTGCAGGCATCCTGTAGACAAACTTCCTTCCCTTCATATTCACTCTGTCCTCCTTATTACTCAAGAACTTGTGATCTGAGGAGGATGCGTAAATATGTTTTAAATGGATTCCTCCTTTTGAACACAAAGTGAACATGATGTAGTAAAACTGGGATCCCGTCCCTAAAAGCGGGACTTAGAGCAAGCGATACATTTTACGGTGCAGGATAAGTTTTGAGTCACTCCCTCCCTATTTCCCATGTCAGGGAAGAACAGACTCTGTGTTCAGAAGGCTTAGCGCTTCCCTTGCTTGCATGGCAGAGTCAGGACGCATTTTATTTTCAAGAGCATATAGAGGCAGGGAACAGGAATGGGGTGATGGTATCCCTTAGGTCCTGCCCGGAGACTGGGGAGTGGCTGTGAGTTCTTGTATGAGGCATGGGAGCTGCTCTGTAGAGGAATCCTCAGACATGGTAGGAACTTGTCTGGCAGAGCCTCATGGGATGTGTGTGAGCTGGCGTGTTAGCATAGAAGCTGGAGTGTGTGAGTAGAAGTGTTTAGGAGCTGGGGTACTGTGAGAGTTGGGGTATCAGGCACAGGTGAAGTTGTATGTGAGCATGTTGAGGGGTGAGAGTTGGGTGGTGTGAACATCGGAGGTTGGAGAGCTGTGGGGTCCACACGAATTGGGGTGTATGTTATGAGTGTTAGGGTGTATGTGAGTTTTGGTGTGTGCTGTGTGTGAGTGCTTGGGTATTTTGATGGGGTCTGAGTGTTGCGGGTGTGTGCGAGGTGTACTCTTTGATGGATTGTAATTTCAGTTTTACAAAACAGAAAGAGCCCTGGATATGTAGTTGTGCTAATGGTTGTACGATGGTGGGATGTACTCAACACTACTGAAGGGCACACTGAAAATGGTTAGATAGCTTGTCACAAAGATCCACTTAAATATTTTTATTATTTTTAAATAGTTGTAGGTGTGTGTCTGCTTGTGAGTGCCTATGACCGCAGGTGCCTGTGGCCAGAGGCCTCAGATCCATGGGAGCTGGAGCTGTAGGTAGGTTGTGAGCCACCGGAGCTGGGTGCTGGGAAGGCAGCAAGTGCTCCGAAATGTAGAGCCGCCTTCCCAGTCTCAAGGTACACATTTGTCATCTCGCCTCTCAAAAGGCTGAAGCAGGAGGACCGGGAGTTCAAGGCTGACCTAGGCTAGGTAAGCCAGACCTTAGACTCTTAACACAAGAGCAAGAGAAACAGGTTAGGATGTAAATGCCCCAACCCCTGTAAAACAAAACCTCTCAAGAACCAAAGGGCAGGCTGAGTTGAATGTCAGGCTCTTTTCTCTGGGGCTGCAGACTCAGTTTGCCTTTCTGTGTTTTAGGAGTTGCAGTGGAACCTGGCTTTGCATAGCGGCTTCCTGAGGCAGCGAGGCCACCTGACTTTATTCCCAATGAAGAGATGCAGAGATAGGAAAGCATCAGGCAGAGTCCTGACTCACACCCATGGCCCTGGCTTGTCCCACCCACTGTGTCCCCTAAGGCCAAAGTTGGCATTGCAGAAATCCCCTCTGCCTCTGTCTCTCCCCACCTCTCCGTCTGCCCCTCCCCCATTTCTCTGTGTATAGTGAGCGCTTTCGGAAGTATGAGCACTGGTAATTTCCGTTTTAGCAATGGAGATATGCCTGTTTTCCTTCTCTATGGCTGAAGTTTGAGGGAGCAAGGAGATGCCTGCGCTGAGCTTGCTCCAGTGGACTTGCCTCCAGCTGCTGTGGGACCCAGTTCTGACACCCGCCCATCTCCATCTGGGACTCAGGTCACATCCACAGCCACTTCAAGGTGAACTGCTTGCTTTAAAGTCCTTTGATATTTTGACTAAATCCTACGCCCCATTTGAGGCACTGGCCCATTCAAGTGCCAGCTGGGCCCTTTGTTTATGATTGGCTCACGTTTCCGAGCGAATTTCTTTCTGGAGACAGTGTTCTATGAGTCACCTTTGAAATGAGAACTTATCAGCTTAGGGTCAGGCTAAGTGTGGCCGTCTGAGGGGCCTGTTTCTGTAGTCTGGGTCTGTGTTAAACATGGAGGCGTGTCCTCGCACTCGCTCAGTCCCGGAACTCTGTGGTCTTTCTCCAAAAGGACAACATCTCTCACCTGCTTCTTTTATCTCTGTCCAGCTGCCGACCTGACTGTCTTACTGTTACCCAACTACTGGCTGGGAGTGTAAGTCTGAGTTTGATTGGAAAATGCTCTGCCAACACACACATCTTTCTGCTAAGAAAACAAAAACAAAAAACAAAACAACAACAACAAAAAAACCCAAACCAAACCAAACTAAACCAAACCAAACCAAACTAAAACAAGCAATGGAGACAGGATGGGATGTCTCTCTCTGTGTGTCTCCTGTGTCTTCCCCACCCCACCCCCCAGCTGCCCAATGACCAGACAGAGTCTGGCCGTGTCATATTTAAGACAAACAACGTGAATTCTCTCTCCTTCCCTCTCTTGCACACTCGTGTTTAGAAGGCAGTGAAAGCTGGTTTCTACTTCTTTTCTTCCTGGCAGTTGGGTGTATTGGGCGCGGCCCCTCGGGTTGTTCCCCCTGAATTTCTGCCCCTCATTTGTCTTTACAGTACTCACTGAAAGTGCCAAGTGTGGAGTTGTGGGAATCTGAGGGCTCCTCTTCTTAAACATTTCTTTAAGATTTTCTTTCTCTGTGGGGAATGGTATCAGCAAGCAGGATGCAGAGCACAGGGTCGGATGGACCAGGGTAGGAGGAGCACACACCCCATACCATCATGTTCCACGGTCCCGACTCAACTCCACCTCCTGGTGCAGAGCCTCTTCTTGCTCCACAGTGGTGTCTGCCATCCACTCAGACTCTCAAGAAGCTGAATAGTTGCTCGCTTGTTTGTTTGAAAATCTGAATCTGGTTGTTTAACTCCAACCAGTCAGTCCTGTCAGACATTCTCTGGGGGTGGGGATAGTTTAGAGGGATGAGAAATTATCCCAGTGTTATAACACGAAGATATTTTCTGTTGATTAAGTGCACTTTGTACAGTTCTGGCCATGTGGTGGTGACAGTATGGTGGTATCAGGAATGTGGTGGTGGCAGTGGTGTGGTGGCTTGCTTCTTTGTATAACAGGAAGATACTTTGGATGTGGTGACAGAAAATGTTGGCTTGTGGTTCTTTGCCTGTGGTCTTGGGTGTGCATGCCCTGGGCTTTACTGCTGACCAGAAGTCTTGAGGGGACAACTGGCCTGTCAACAAAGCATTTCCTCCTGGCCCATGATCCAGCTTAGTGTAGTGATAGCTTGGGGTTAGGGAGGCCTGTGTGTGGGAGACGGGGAGAAACTGTGCAAGCTGCTACAATATTCGTCCTGACCAGCTGTCTCTGGAGAGGATGCACAGTGATCTGGCTTGTAAATGGTTAGAAGGGAGCCAAGAGGAACATCTAGTCATAATTAGATTCCTGAAGTGGCTCCGGGTAGACAGTAGCGAGGTCAGAAAGTTGGGTATGACAGAGAATGTAAGCACCTGTCCCCACTACCTCGGTGAAGTTACAAAGCAGGTTGCATGGAACTCATTCTATTTTGTCTTTAACCTTATGTTTGGGAATAATCATAGGCTCATAAAAAATTACAAAAAAAAGTGTACAGGGGTGAGTGGGCTTTTCTCTTCTGCTACCGATGCACAGTCTGGGTTCCTTTGCTCCTCTTAGGCTAAAATTGTAAGTAAGCAAACAGTGGCGGTGGGACTTCTGGGTCTCTTTGTCCCAGATGTAGGCTGGACTAACAGACCCAGAGGCATATAGCTCTGAGTTCCAGATCTGGGTCCCCACGACTGGGCATATAGTCCCAAGCTCCCCACAAGAGGCGCAGGCTGGGAGGCTTCCTGCCCTGGGCCCAGACAGTGGGACCACCCTCGTGTATGGATCATAGCAGCAGGATTCCGTGGGTCAGGTCATATCTCTTAAGCTCTGGATGTTGGGACCCTTAGCTCATAGCAGCAGCTGGCATCAACTTTTGCTGCTGCCTCTTAACTTTAACTCTTTGCAGCCTTCCCTCATCCAAGGCCTGACTCTGCATTGTCTCAGCTTCCCCTTTCAGCCCAGCTGCCTCTGCTCCCTGCAGTTCCTGCCCTCCCCACCCCCCCAGTTGCTCTCTGCTGCTGAGCTTGCTACCAGTCATCGGTTACAGCAGCCTCTTCTTACCATCTCCACCCACTCTACCCAGGAGCAGAATTAGGCAACAGCAGATCACTCTAGATACACGCACAGGTGCCCATGTACGTACATGCATGCCTGCATATTCACATACACACATGCATGCACATACAGGCACATTCATGTTCACACACACACACACACACTTTTTCTCACAGTTTTTGGTAGTATTTTAAGGTTTCTCAGTAGTGACAACTGTAAAGTTTTATCTCTACTATGGAATGTACAGCCATGCCCCTTTCTAGGCTGATTTTTTCCCCCAAATTCCCTCTCTGTTTTTGGTTTATGGAAGCCAAACATATCTTAGAATTAATGGGTCCTGATGGCCGACCACAAATGGAACTTACGAGGATGTTATTAACATGTGCCAGCAATTTAGCTACAGAAAGGGAATTAGCAATCAACTCCTTTCTATCGCCAGCAATTAGAAGTGATTGACCTCAAACCGAGGCCTGAGAAGGGAGGAAGTCTTGAAAGCTGCCCATGTATGATGAGACTCTAAGACATCTTTTTAATTGGGATGCTTCCTGCCTTTGGTTGCAGAGGGCAGCTTGGGCAAGCCACACGGAGAGTTAGAATGCATAGGGCTTGCTCACGTGGCCCGGTGATATGATCTAACTTGGAATTCCTATGGCTGAAGTAAAGAGAGGCACAGTTAGATTTATGTTCCCTGTTGAGCCCAAGACATGGTATCCAGGCAACTCAAGCTGAACGCACACAAGATAGCGACCCTACCCCGCCTACTTGGTAAACTCCATGCAGGTGGTGGAAATAATACCTTGATAAATACGGCTGGTCACCTAGGACATTTTCCTTATATCAACATTTACCATAGGAGGTTCTCATGTCTTTGGATTTCACCAAGCAAACAACGCATCTCAGACCAGAAAGAGAAGCAAAGCTTTGCCAGGAAATGCTTGGCAGTAGTTGGCCTAACAACTGACTTGCACTGCTCGGCTATCCATGATCATTGGTCAGGGTGTTTGTAAGAGATAGCCTTGGGTTGGGGAGCACTGGCAGGCAGTCTTGAGTTGGGGAGCACAGGCAGTCTTGGGTTGGGGAGCACTGGCAGGCAGTCTTGGATTGGGGAGCACTGGCAGGCAGTCTTGGGCTGGGGAGCACAGGCAGTCTTGGGCTGGGGAGCACAGGGAGTCTTGGGTTGGGGAGCACTGGCAGGCAGTCTTGGATTGAGGAGCACGGGAAGGCAATCTTGGGTTGGGGAGCATGGGTTCCTCAGAAGCTCTGCCTTTCATTTGCTGCAGTGTTGTGTCTCTTGTTAGCATTCATAACACAGTGTTCCGCAGCACTGAGCCTCTCAGCACAGAGGCAATGGTTCCACTTCAGTTGCTGTTTGATGACCTGAAAATCCTAGCAATTGGCTCCATTATGGCTCTAAATAAAACGGGAGAAAACCCCTACAGAATACAAATTGACCCTAACTTAATCTTTCTTTTGTACAAGTAAACCACAGAATCAATAGATAACTTTCTTTGACAAATCAAACTTATTCTTTTAAAAAATACTTATTTTTTGTGTGTGCATGTGCCTAAATATATGCATGTATATCACATGTGTGCAATGTGTATCACATGTGTGCAGGAAGCCACAGGGGCCAGAAGAGAGTGTTGGATTTCTTGTAACTGGAGTTACAGATGATTCTGGGCTGTCATGAGGGTGCTGGGAACCAGATATTGGTCCTCTGGAAGAGCAGCAGGTGCTCCAAACCACCGAGCCACGTCTCCAGCCTCCAAACTAGACTCTTATTAAAAGTTTAAATTAGAGTTAATATTCTCCCAGTATGTTGTAGCTGAATTTGAATAAATTCTGGCAAGTGTGCTCTTGGGCACTTTGCAACTGCATGATCCAATTGGAGCAGGCTGCCTCTGTTGGTGGAGGTAGGACCTGATTCCTATCTGCACCTCCAGGGCCTGGCATTATCCCCTACCCATACCTGGCCACAAGTGTGTGCTGGCTACATTGACTGTAGAAAGGTTACAGGAAAATGTGTGGGTGTCGTTAGGGTGGAACCTGGAGAAGCCAGATCTGACTTTGGATCCCATCACTGTTCTTAGGCTGAGCTTTCATCCTCTGTGTGATGGAATAAGACACATCGCACAGTGCTCAGGGAATCAGGTGAGACAATGGTCTGCCCTGTGGGGATCACTTGTGACATATTTGCTTCTGGGCCACTTGTCCTCCCAGTTACAGGATGCCCATCAGAACAGGGCACTTTCCAGACCCTGTGGCGTTCCAATGCCTGGCATGTAGGAGCCGTTTGGCAAGTGTGTGTCAGATTAACAAGTGAAACTGGGCATTTCCCATGACATTATTATGGAAAGGAAGAGAACAGCTAAAGTGCTTGAGAAATAGAGACACAAGATCATTATACTGGAAAAAGAAAGGTATTGGAGAAAGGTCAGGCCTGGTGGCACACACCCACACCTTTCATCAATCCTAGCACTCAGGAGCAGACACATCTCTTGTGAGTTCCTGGTTGGCATAGAGAGTTCTAGGCCAGCCAGGGTTACACAGTGACATTGTCTTAAAAAAAAAAAAGATACGAAGACAAAAAATGTGATTGAAAAAATATTTCTAAAAGATGTATTTGTATTTATATGTATGGTGTCTTGCCTGCACATACGTATGTGCCCCAATATGTGCAGTGACTGCAACATCTAGAGGAGGGCGTTTGATCCCTGGAACTAGCTGACGTCATCCCTCAGGCTGAGCAACACATTCCACTTCTCTGCAGGAGCAGCGAGCACTTGGAGCCCCGTCTCTGGGTACTAAAGAGAGATGTTTTTTTATCAACACAATTACCTAGCTACATCTGAGTTTGGTGCATCCAGTCTATCTTTAGATGAATTTAACATTTTATCTCAGATAATATTTTTTCAGGGATAACACTTTTAATCTTAGATTGCATGTATATATTTCTTATATGTGTGCATATATATTTTCAATATAATTATGTAATCCTCTTTTCTGGCTCCTATGAGATGTGACAATGACCTTTGCATCCTACTGTTCCCTTCTTTGACCCTTGACTTCGGTTTCCTGCTGTGCTCTGTCTCCGAGATGACACACTATGACACACTTAAAAATATTTCTGAGAATTAGTGACATTTACTTGTCTGGGAATATTTTAAAGATGAAAATATTGATTTGGTTTATTTTTGTTTCGAAGTCACTCAGCTTTTAAATGATATACTAGTTTTCCTCCCTTCAAAATTACAAAAATCTGGCACCAGCTGAGCATCAGTTTGGAGGTCTCTTAAGTTCACAGTGGATGTGCATTTTGGAGACAACTCTCAAAGCTACCACTAGATGGCGAAAATGCTCTATCAAAGTTAATAGGGCCCTGGGTGTTGAAATGGGCTCTGCGTTCTTCTGGGTGTAGAAACGAGACACGTAGGCGGGCTGTGTTCTCACGGTTTACGTAGGAATTAGCACATGTAGTATTACAGTTCCTACTATTATTTGTGTGCTTCAGATGCTTAAAGGGGGGTGTGGTGTATGTGTGTGTGTGTGTGTGTGTGTGTGTGTGTGTGTGTGTGTGTGTGTTTTGGTACACTTGCATGCAGAGGCCAGCCGTCCATGTTGGGTATCTTCCTCAATTGTTCCCAACTTTATTTTTAACTCTTATTTATTGATTTAACTCAAGTCATGAGGCTTGATGGCAAGCATTCTGACCTGCTAGGTCATCTCAGCAGACTTATTTTTTGAGACAGGGTCTCCCGCTGGTCCTAGAGCTTACTGATTCAGCTAGACTGACCAGCCAGCAAGCTGCCAGGGCCCTCCTGTCTCGTCCTCCTGGGCACTGGGATTATAAGTGCACTCTGCCATGTTGGGCTTTTTACGTGGCTTCTGGGATTAGAACTCGGGTCTTGTTGCGTGTGAGGCAAGCTTCACCAGCAGGCTCCTCGCCAGCCCTCTGGAGGGTTTTAGTGTGACACGTACATTCGGCTTTTCCCTTTAAGGTGAACTTCAGGTTCCTACATAGCATCTTCCCTGCCTTTTCCAACTCACCCCACTCATGAGTAAATTAATAATGAAGATGGAGTGTATCAGAGACTGTCTGGTGCCCAGGCACAGGCTATCCCGTGCTATGTCTTTACATGTGAAATTCTGTGGTGTGAAGATGTTCACATCACAGGATGGCTGAGGCATTGGTAAGGCAGTGAGGCTGCTGCTCCTGTCTGGAATCTACGGCTCTCACACAAACACACTGACAGTCAACAGCCATGTATGGCTCTCACACAAACACACTCACAGTCAACAGCCATGCAGGGCTCTCACAGGAACACATTCACAGTCAACAGCTGTGCGTGGCTCTCACATGAAAACACTTACAGTCAACAGCCACACATGGCTCTCACACAAACACATTCACAGTCAACAGCCATGCATGGCACTCGTCATACACTGCCTTGGTTGAAACGTGAGTCCAGTACTTCATCTCTCTCTAACATATCAGCATCTGAAGCTACAGTAAATTATAGTGCATGGCCCTGTTTGCCTGCTTTCCCTGTTCCTGTCTGATCCTTTGCATGAGCTTGAGTCATTGTTTTTCGTGTGTGTGTGTGTGTGTGTGTGTGTGTGTGTGTGTGTTGATGTTGACTCCCTACAGAGTATTTGATGATGCCTGATGCTGGCGTCAGTTTTTATTGCTGCAATTGAGGCAGAACATGACTAAGATTCACAGTGCAATGTTGGTGCTATGAAATAGTGCAATGCACAGGCAGGCAGAGACTCGCCTGCTCCAGATGTTAGCGGGGCCAGACGGAGAAAGCCTGGACAAGTTGCACTTCATAGAGGGAAAAATCCTTTGTCTTTGGTCTTGTCCATTCAACTTGATTAAGTTGCAGACATTGTCTAATCAGGGCCTGTGACCTGTGGATGCAGAGATGCATATTCAATCTGGGATCTATGAAGGCTCTGGATTTTACCCTAAAAGAGTTTATTTCTATGCAATGGACGCTGCAGAAAACACAAAACTGCTGGGTCAGAGATGAAGCAGATTGAGCAAGCTGTGGGAGCATGACGTCATTATCTTTTCCCCTGACCTCCCCCTCCCCCAAAAGCTCCCACTAGAGCAATTTGGAGAGGCATAGGTAGTTAAGTAGGCAGTTTACAACCTCACCGAACACCAGTGAGTGTGGGATCCCCATTGCTCTCGCACGAGGCAGTAAACCCATCCTTTTCTGGGGTGGAGACTTCCCCTCACCCACCTAAGGTGTAACCATTAACTACAGAATGCAGAAGACACAGGCCCAGATACTTGAGAGTTGGGGTGGGGTGTCTGTTCTTCTCAGAGGTAGAGTATATTAACTGGACTCAGAGGATGAGTCGGGTGGGAAGATCTTTCTAGAAGCAAAAAGAGAATGTGGGAAAGATGTGAAAACATGACACAGAGGAGACGACATGTGGTGACATCAAAGAGCAAGGGAGCGGGCGGACAGAGAGGGACTGCGTCCTCGTTCAGCAGAGTGGTCACCGCTAGACTGTAAATGAGTTTGATCACAATTGAAAAAAAATCAATTTATGTGGTGTGTGTGTGTGTGTGTGTGTGTGTGTGTGTGTGTGTGCCTGTGTGTGGGTGTGTGTGTATGAGAGAGAGAGAGAGGGAGAGAGAGAGAGAGAGAGAGATTCCCCTTACAAGGTGCCACCATCTGAGCTTCCCTCACACACTACGAGCCTATCAGATATGACTGTACCATTGAAGAACTTAACCAGTGAGGCGAGAATCTTCCTGACTTGAACAAACCCCATGCCGAACCCACGCGGAACAAGCATAAAAGAACATCTATGAAGGGGCCTGAGAGTTGTTTGACAGGAGAGATCAAGGTGAATGAATGTCCCTGAAGGGAAGTGACAACCCAGAGTTGACCCCTCATAACAGAAGTGATGTAGAGGAAGATGCCCCCTCAGATGTCCAGAGTAGAAGTTGGGCTTCTCATCTGAATCTGTTTCTCAGCAACTGGGGAGGATTGTGCAGGGCAAAGCAGAACCAATATCATTTCAGCCCAGGGGCAATGAGGCACCATAAGGACCATGCACATCAGCATTTCACCCTGCAGCAGATGTTTTTCCCCTGCCAACACCCAAGGGGAGGCTTAGCAAGCATGGTAAGGTGTGGAGGGAGGCTAGGGAACTGGCTTCGTGGAGGTCTCCTTGGAGACTCAGGCCTCCAGTCCACTGGCAGCATGAGTGATGCCTGCTAGTTTCCTCAGAATGAGCACTATCCCGAGGCTGCTAGTGTTTGTAGGATGGTCATCCATCTATCCATCCATTTATCAATCTATTCATCCATTTTACCATCCATCCACTTATCTATCTGTCCATCTCTCTATCCATCTATTTGTCCATCTGTCCATCCATCCATCCATCCATCCGCCCATCTATCCCACCATCCCTCCCTCCATACATCTGTCTGTCCATTTTTCCATCCATATATCAATCCATCTATCTCATAATCTACCCATTTGTCTATCTGTCCATCTATCTATCCATCAACACCCATCTATCTCACCATCCATCGATTCATCATCTATTCATTATTCTTTCCATTCATCCATTCGTCCATCTATCATCCATCCATCCATCCACCCACCCATGCCTGTCTTGCATGAAACAGTTATACGGAGTGAGGCTGTTCTCCCTCAGAGACAGAGGCCCAGAATGTCCTCTTAGATGCTGAGGACTGTGTCACTTGTGTTGAGGACTGCAAAGTATATTGGCTTCTTTCTGTACAAGAGTTAGAGGCAGACACAGTGGAAGTCTTTACCTCTGTGTGAAGACTAGCACAGCCTGAAGGTACCAGGTGAGATGGGAAAGGCTGTTCTAGAGAGGAGGGCTAAGGGAGACGCATTCTGTCTGACCCACTGCTCTGTGTCACTGCTGTCTGTACAGTGCTCAGAGGCCTCAGGACAGTTCCAGGACTGGAGGGAAAACACTCAGATTCTGTAGCACATTTATCAAAGCTGAATTCAGCAATGGGGGGGGGGGGGCATCCAGTTGGAGCTGGAGGGAGCGTCTGTAACTATTTGGGATGGAGCTGGAGGGAGCGTCTGTAACTATCTGAGACTTGGCTGGTAGAAGCTCCTTGGCTTCCATGGGCTGCAGGTGTGGTTGGTCTTATCACGTTGGCCCCAAGTCTGCACTGTTTGCCCAGCTGGGGTTTAATTAGAGAGGGCTAGGTTTTCCTCCAGAGAGGTCTGGAGATAAGGGGAAGCCCTATGATGACTAATGAGGATGAAATCAATGCCTTCTTTTGGGTATTGTAAGTGAAGAGGGTTGTAGCTGACAGCTTTTAGTAGGAGTGAGGGTGGGACCCAGGAGGGGGGTCAGCTGGGAAAAGGAGAGAAACATTCCTGATGCGATTAGGTGCCTGGGAGTCTGAGCAGAGCTATTCCTACCCTACTGTAGTAGGGATAATAGTGTTGGAGGAAGCCTAGACTTTGGGACAGCCTACCTGCTGTCTACTTCAGGCCTCAAACCTACCTGCTCAGCTCTCAGAAAAGGAATCAGGTCTCGAAGGACTTGAGCATTGTACCCAAGCAAAGCACATTGGAGAACCAGGCCTAATTCAGATATGTGAAGTAGAGAGATAGGCTCCTGAGAGATTTTTTGGATACAATTGAATGTATATATAGTGTATATAAATGTATATAACACATGATTTATGATTACTGATTTCATCCAGACAGGGTCTTCTGTAACCCATGCTAGCCTAGAACTCACAACAAAGCCAAGGAGGACCTTGACCTCTGATCCTCCTGCCTCAGCCTCCTGAGAACCACAGGTCACTGTAGCCAGTTTACGCAGTGCTGAGGACTGGACTCAGGTGTCAGGCATGTTAGACAGGCTCTCTTCTACCTGAGCTCTGTCTCCAGCCTAACTTAAGGACAGTTAATCCACAAAATTATACTTAGTGTGGGAAAACTCACCATAGTTTCTTTCAAGGATATTTGCCTGATTCTGATAAAATGTAATTTTAGAGATAATGGTCACAATTTAACATGTGCCTGTGTGAGTTTATGTGCACCGTGTTCATGTAGAAGTGGAGGTTAGAAGAGGGCGTTGGATCTCCTGGAACTGGAGTGGCAGGTGGTTGTGAGTCACCATGTAGGTGCTGAGAACTGAACCCAGGTCCTCTTCGTAAGAGCAGCAAATGTTATTAACCACTGAGCCATCTCTCCAGCCTCAGATGCAATTTTACACAAACGTCAGAGCATAACCTGTCGGGCACCACATCTAATACTTCTCACTTGATAAGAACCCAAGCCCCTCCATTCCAACACGGCTCATGGTGAATACGCATGGGGTTCTCTTACCTCTTCCCGCCTTTCCTCCTGGTCTCTCCATTTTTATCAAGTTGTAGTTTTAGACATCTCGACTCCTGCCCTGAGCACACACCATTGCCCTACAGCCAAGTGCGTCTCTCAAACAGAGGGAGGTTATAAGAAACTGAGCAAAAATAAAAGTGCAGAATGTATACAATTCGGCTGGTTAATTAGAGCAACTCAGGAGGAGGGACTGGCAGGGTGAGCTGTAGGAAGGCTCCTGGTTGGATAGAATTTACCATTCCACTTAACTGGTTGCCTTTATTAGTTTTACTGGTTCAACAGGTATAGCTTTTGAGACTCTAATGTTAATCTCAGGTTCAGTTATTATAATAAGGGTTTGTAAACATTTTGGCTGCTGTGTAACTTTCTTATTAAACATATACATTGTGTAACTTTCTTTCTTTCTCTCTCTCTCTCTTTCTTTCTTTCTTTCTTTCTTTCTTTCTTTCTTTCTTTCTTTCTTTCTTTCTTTCTTTCTTTCTCCTAGACAGTGTTTGTTTCTCTGTGCAATCCTGGCTGTCCTGGAACTCACTTTGTAGACCAGGTTGGCCTCGAACTCAGAAATCTGCCTGCCTCTGCCTCCTGAGTGCTGGGATTAAAGGCATGCACCACCACGCCCGGCCTACATTGTGTAACTTTCTTATTAAACATATACATTGTGTAACTTTCTTATTAAACATATACATTGTGTAACTTTCTTATTAAACATATCCATGGGCAGGGCTCTGGAAAGGCTGAGGAAGGACTGAGATTGCATATGGCTTCCTGGGTTTCATCTTTCTCTTGACAGGACTTATTGCCACCACTGCATGGTGGCACTGGCGTCTCGCCTTTGTACCATGTCTACCTCCTTAACTTTCTTGATAATAAGTAGAGTCAGGTCTGAGCACAGCTTCTGGGAGAAGTGTCTGCTTCAAGAGAAAACACTGTGACAGAGGACGGGGATGCGTATCAGCACAAAGCATGTGGGAGTGGACACTGAGGGGGTTAGAATGTTACAGTCCCCTGGAGCCTGCTCTAGTGAGTTTGATGATGCCTCCCTGATATTTAGATTGGATGGTGATCTGCAGTTGATAGAGGGAGGTGTTGGTAGGTATGCAGTATAGCTTAGAAGACTGGATGAAGGCTTAAGAGGCTTGGAACGTCACAGTGAATTCAATATGTGAGCTCTGAGAATCCACTGCCTACATGTACTGGTTGGCAGAGCCTTTCTTCACAAGGCACCAAGGTAGGATTAGTGTCTTTTCCTTCTACGTGAGGCAGATGGTGCCACAGCAGCACCATGGACTTCCGTGTCGACAGAGAGAAGAGTCCAGAATTATAAGCTATGTGGCAGTTCTCAACCCCCAGAGGGAAGATCTTCATACTGTTGCCCTCGGCAGAGTGCTTCAGGCTAGAACCCCAGCCTGCAATGAGTTACACCGCCAACCGTAGACTACTGTGCTAGAGAAGACAGGTGGACAGCTGCTTGCGGCATCATTAAAATTGTTTAATAATAAAAACCCAGAAAGGTAAAGGAGAGAGTTGACTTTAGTCACTGAAATGGAACATCTTGACTTAAAACTAGTCCTCAAGTGCAAGTGGTTAATCCATCTAGAAGAAGGGAACGCTAGTCTGGGGCAGGGTGGGGCAGGGAGGAGAATTCTCTCATTTCCATGTACGCACATGGACATTGATTCTTCTACCTCTCTTGTTTGGAGTTACAGCCATTTTGTAAAGGAGCTAACATTAGAGGATGGGGGTTAACCAATGGTCTTAATTTGGGAACTGGTCCTGATGCCCACCTATGATATGAATTCATAAATCTCTTTCATTAGGTAGACAGCTTTGGACACCAGGTTGAAAACAAAGTTTTCTGAGTCCTTTGAGCCCTCTAGGCTCACCCCCCCCCACCTGTGATTATTTCTCAGGTTCTAGTTTGTACAACTGGGGTGGACACACAGAGATGCAGGTAGATGCCCAGTTCTCCTCTCCTCTCCTCTCCTCTCCTCTCCTCTCCTCTCCTCTCCTCTCCTCTCCTCTCCTCTCCTTTCTCCTCCTCTCTCCACTTCTCTTTCCCCTCTCCTCTCCACTCCTCTCCTTCCCCTCCCCTCTTCTTCCTTCCTTCCTCCCTCCCTCCTCCCTTCCTTCCTTCTTCCTTCCTTCCTTCCTCCCTCCCTCCCTCCTCCTTCTTCCTTCCTTCCTTCCTTCCTTCCTTCCTTCCTTCCTTTCCTTCTTGATTTGATGCTAGTGACCTTTTTATTTTATCCTTTAGAACCTTCCAGAGAATTTGTTTTAGGGAAGGTTAGTGGTAGAAAACTTCTTCAGCTAATATCCCACCCCCTCTCTCTGTCAAGGTTAGGGTTAGGCCTCCTCTCCTTCCCCTTCCTCTCCCCCTCCCTCTCTCAGGGAGAACAGGTAGGCTCAGTCACTGTTCTTGCCACTTTCAAGAGCTCGCTTTCTTTATAAAGTTTGATTAGCATGTGTCTCAGTGATGGCCTCTTTGGGTTCATTTTTCCTAAAATTCCAATGCTTTTGTTGCTGTGTAGAGTGAGGGACATCATGCAAGAAGGACAGACAACTCCTGAAGCCACCTAACCCATTATCAAGGAACACAAATCAGAAGCAATGGCCTTTGAATAATTTCAGGCATTATTGCCACCTTCAAGGACACAAAGGGCTCCCAATGTTGGTTCTTGTATCTCTATTCTATTTATAGCTCTATTGCCCCTGTAGAAACCTAACAATTGTGGCAGACACTAGGACACTGTGAACTCATTTAGGATACAGTGTCCTATGAAGCTGTTGTAGTGGGTGTGTCAAACTTATGGGTGAAGATGAGCACACATGCTCAGACTCTGTGTGGCCAATAATCTGTCAAATGCTTTCTCCATTACTGGGGTGGGGGTGGTATTAGTCACTGGTCTTTACATGGCAAAGGCAGCCATGCACACTCACTCTCTGCAGGCCCGCAACAACCCAGGTCATCTGCAAGGTCTACAGAGCCGTGTTCTTGTCTAGCTAGTAGTAGTGACGGAATGTTGATCACAGAGTGGGGTGTGTAACCAATGCCCTGTTACAGTAACTCCCAACCTGGAGTGACTTAAACCTAGAAGAAATTTGAGAGTATTTGAAGACAGTTGTTGGCTGACATATTGTAGGACTGAACGCAAGTGGCATGAGGTAGTAGACTCTTGAGGTGCTACCACACATCCTAGAGGCCAAAGGGTGGCTCTCCACCCTAATAAATGACTCAAAATGTGACTAATGCCAAGGCTAAGAAACACTTCCCTGAAAGACCGCTGTGTACCACAGGTGGGAGATTCGTCTTGTGACATTCATGTGAAGGGAATTTCTGAGGATGTCTAAGGTTTGGGGCATCCAGAACATCCTCTCTGGTTAAATAATAAATCACACATATTAAGCATTTGCTGAATAACTGAGTGAATAAGAAGCATACAGGATATTTCCTGGTGCCAACGGAAGGCTGCCTGAGAGCCAGCCTCCCAGGGGAAGGCAGGCATTTGCTGTGGCCAGAGGCCAGGAGAGGCTGGAGGCACAGCCTTCGAGAAGGCTGTGGCGTATATGGTTTATGTTCTATTCATTTAACACTCAGCCACAGGAGGTAAGAGGGCAAACAAGTGGCTTTTACCACAAGAGAAACAAGGCTGGTCTGTGTTCTAGAATGTCACTGGAGGGCTGGTTAGGGAGGTGTCTCTGAAGGATGAGGAACCAGGGTCAGTTAAACAAGTTTGCCTTCTTTCTGCAATGGTCATTTGAGAAGAGATGGATCTCTGCTGAGTAGAGTAAAGGCGGAAACTTCCCAGGCTCTGGGAAGATTTGGGGACACCTCCCAGTAACTGGTGACTGAACAGGGATGTGAGCTGAGAGGGGCAGGGGCGACACAGGGCCCCAGGTCTGCAGGTCTTCAGTGACTGTAGAGTTCAGGAGGAGAATGCAGATTTAAGCAACATCTTGGGGGCCAGCTTATGGATATTATATTAGATATTAAAGATGTGAGATTACAAGATGTCCAGAAGGTAGGTAGGAAAACGGCAGAGTCTTCTGAGGATGGGACCCTGGGAGACTTCACTTTGAAGCAAACATCTTGAAGCAAAGATGTCAAATTATGCATGACCATTTTACCTTTCCTTGGAATCAATTTGGGCAGGAGTAGTATTTCATAGACAAGCAACTCCTGCCTGAGGAGCTATGGGTAGCTGAAGAGGCAGGGGGAGTCAGCTTCCTTTAAGGTGAACTGAACTGAGTGCCTGTGGATGGCTCCACACCCATACTTGGGAATCACAAGTCGGATTCGGTGGCTTATTAAAAGAAGGTGTGAGGATTCGGGAGGATTATGGGGATAATGAGTGACTCTGTTCAGAATATAGTGTATACAGATATAAATCGTCAAAGAATTAAAATGTATTTTTCAAAGGAGGAAAAGGCTCCTGTTGATATAGCTGGACACTTCTGGAACTTACAGTCAAACTCAGTCATCCCTGCATCTCAGGCTAGCCCACCATCTACAAACTTACTTTTTGGACATATTTTAGATTTTCAAAATGAGTTTTTTTACATGACAACATCTGTGAATAGTGAATTATCAAAATTGCCAATGTATCTACACGTTGACATAGTCATCTCTTTTTTTTTCTTTCATCCTAATAATCATTATTATTTTCTTTGTGTGTGTGTGTGTGTGTGTGTGTGTGTGAGTATGTGTGTGTGTGAGTATGTGTGAGTGCACGTGCTCGAGCGGGGATGTGTGTGTCACCGCATGTGATAGTCTTTTACCACAGGTTCGGAGAATCAAACTCAGGTTGTACAAGTACTTTCGTCCACTGAGCAAACTTTTCAGCCCCTATCTTGAACAAATGACACATGAATGACGTCATTTCTTGCAGCCTCATTTGCAATAGCAGGAGACAGAAACCAGGAGAGGAAGGGTTAAACAAACGGTAGCGTGGACACACAGTGGGTGACCCTGTAGCTGTGGAATCCAGCCATCTCTCAGTTGGTGGGTGACTCTGAGGGTTTCTAGGCATGATGTTGAGTTAAACAACATCAACAACAGATGCTGTCAGACATGGTGCAGAGTCTGTTACATTTTGTACAGGTGTGGAAGTTGAGTTCACTTTTGGTGGGTGGAGCCAAGAGCTGAGTGAAGGGTACCAGTTGGGCGGGTGTTGTAAAGAGCAAGCAAAGCCTTCTATTGGATCAGGTGGAGACTCCATGTAAGGGACATGGATGTCTCAAGGAAGAAACTAACCAAGACTAGATAGATGATGGTTTGCCTAGGGACCAGGGGGACAAGCCATCCAGAATGGTGCACTAGATGGGCTAACATTTCCTGCCAACACTGGGGTGGAGTGCACCATGGGGATGTGCTCTGAGTACTTGGGGCTCCCTATAGGTGTTCTTTTCTCTACTGGGCCCCCTGCAAAGGCTTGGCTGTTGATCTCTCTCAGGTGTCACATTTCCTTTGTGCTCTGAGAGGCTGCTGAGCTCCCCTTGGGTTAGGCATTTACAGGAATCCTCCTTTGTTTACTTTCTGCCTTCCACAGAACCAGCTCTGTAACTTGAGAGTCCCCCGGAAAATTTGCCTGTTGTAATTCCAGCCTGGCAGCATTGACGCGCAGCCAGCCACTGCCCAGGTGCTCGAAGGTTCTGGGTTTGGTGATATAGACACAAAGTGACATTGTACCCATCTGTGGAGGGGACCTGCTTCCTAAAGGGTGGGAGATTTCTTTGTGGTGCTGAAGTTTCGTGCAACTGATTAGTTTAAAATTAGTTAATAGTTGCTGTTCTTGCTTAGCTCATCTGGTTGCAGAATCAAATTCATCCAAATGCTGCCCGTGCTGGGACACGAGCAACCTGGGTGTGGCCCCCAAACGTTGTAGCCTGAAGTCTGGTGACTGACTTCTAACACATGGATGGGGTCAGGCTGTCTGGGGAATGTGTCTCCCTCCAGCAGGGCAAGGGACCTACTGTGTGCACATGGCTTGTATCTCAGTGGGTCCACAGTGACATATAGCTGTATGGAGACCACAGTGGCTGGGGAAAGAGAGATGGAGAGAAAATGAAGGGTCCCAGCAGGAGCCAGGGCTCAGGCAGAAGCTGAAATTGTTTCTGAATAACAAAACAGTTTCCCAGCCTCTCTCATTAATGTTTCCGGCAATAACTTTTTATAAAGTCATTTCTTTCCTCCACCGAAGCAACGTTACTCTCCTTAATTTCAGCTTTAATTGAGTCAGAGCGTCGCTGAGTGTTCCTTGCTCGTCCTAAAGACATCCACATCTCCATCAGGTTGGAAGAATAGAAGCACAAGACAGAATGGACTTGCCTTTATCTTAGGAAGTTCCCATCAGCCTTTGGGATCTTCCAGGTACATCTAAGACCAGCTCAATAGCATGAGGCTGTTCGTTGTAAAGGCACCACAAGGAGGAAGAGAAAGAATGAAGCACAGCATGTGAAATGCTGTGTTCAGACCTTACGTGGTACGCTAACGCGAACACCGTTAATAGAGAAGCACGTGCTCCGCCCTTTAGAGCACACCGGAAGCCCCGCCCCTCCCCGGAACCCCACACAGCATCCTGTAACGTCAGCACTTAGGAGGTAGACACAGAAGGATCTCAAGTTTAAGGTTATCCTCAGCTACGTGGTGAGATCGAGTCCAGCCTGGGCTACATGTGACCTTGTCTTAAACCAACATGGAAGCATGCTGGTAAAGATAGGAAACGACAGTCAATTCTCCTCATTGAATGGAGCCCTTCTGCGTGTATGCTACCCCCTAGTGGACCTACAAAAACACAAATTCAAGGAAAAAAAATTATTAGAAATTTCCAGACAGTGGTAGCGGTATGTGAGACCAGGCATGGGACTTTCTGAATTCAGGGCCCCATGCAAGTACACAGATTGTTCGTGTAGCAGGCTCTGGGCCTGACTCACTGGCGATTTATAAGTAGCTGGTAACCAAGGGAGTGTTTTTCCCACTCATGTCTAGAGTTCAGGTTGTGGACAAGATCATGGTCCCTGAGCTCAGCTTCTGGGCTTCACATCTAATACACATGGCTGAGTCCATCCAGCTCCTGTGCTTTCTTCAAGGCTCCCCTGGAAAATGGCTTCCCCTCTGTCTATCTTCTTGACCAAGTGAGGCTTTTCCTCCACACAGCTCACACCTGCGTCCTGAGCTCCAACACTTTAGACATACAGAAAGTCCTTCTGAGAGGACACTTCATAGTCCCAGCTGCCTTCAAAGTGAACTTTTAAAAAACTCCAGTCGATTTCCCATCTAGTACATTTTGTTTCGAAAAAGATTTTATGCCAGTGATTGCAGAATGCAGGTGCCAATAGTAAAGTAATTGACTTATAATTGGGAAGGTAATCAGATAGTCTCCTTTACGCCTCCTCCCCAAGGTCAGGGCACAACTGAGATGCAGAAGAGATGCATGGCCATTTGACAGGTTCTCATGAGGGGTGGGGGTCGGGGAGGGGGGCTGACCCTCCAGGTCCTTGGAGGAAGTGTTGATACAAAGGGCTTGATGAGTTTCAAAGAAACGAGACACAACTGTGCCAGGAATGGAGGAATGGCGACTCCGGTTAACGTCAGTTGGGATGATGATTATGGAAGACCAAGAAGCCTCAGGTTTCAGACCCCAGGATGATCCCAAGTAGGGCTTTGTCCCAGCGTTCTCCAGGTGAGTTCCTAGGAAGAGTTATATTTCTGGCTGTGCATAGGCCACCACCTTTAGGGGTTACCAGTAGAGTCTTTGGTTTCAGCCAAGCAGTTTTCAGCTCTCCTGACACGTCAGGGCAGTCGTTTGAAGCAAGGGTCGAAGTGGACTTGACCTGTTGGAAGCATGAGCTCCATGCCCTCATTTCAACAAAACAACAGGCAGAAATGCTAATACCTGTTTCCTGGAATTCCTTGTGTTTACTTGTTGATAACGAATTTCTTCACCTTGTTGACCCAGATGGAGTCACATCTTACCTGGTGACGGAGGCCACTCTACTGATTGGCCGCCTTGTCATTAATGAGCTCTGGTCATTGAACATAGACTGAGCTTTCCTGGAAAATGGAATTAAAGATAGTTGACGGTTCTCTTGTGACCTGAGCTGAGATTCAAGAACAACACTTAGGAGACGATACTCTGGGTTTTTGCTTTGATTGTTGGTGAAAACAACCCATTGGACCTTTGACAAAGGGAAAAAAAAATCCCCATGTAGGGACAAGTTAGAAGGATTTAGGAAATTGTCTTGTGAGGTTAGGCTGAAAACTCCTTCAATGTAACACTGAGGAAGCCACTGGCTTACATGAGACACCCTGAAACCCTGGATGGCATTTGGAGGGATCTCTGTGGCTTAAGAATGTTGACATCCATGGGCATCTCAGTGAGTGATGTTTCTGTTCTCACGCTGAGTAGATGTTTGGAGTCTTTGGAGAAGAGTGCTTATTCAACTCTGGTGGTTTGGCTAGCAGGACATCGTCTTTCCTCCTCCTCCTCCTCCTCCTCCTCCTCCTCCTCCTCCTCCTCCTCCTCCTCCTCCTCCCCCTCCTCCTTCTTCCTCACAAGATGGGCCACCTTATGGCTCTCGCTGGTTCTTCCTGAGGTGACATTCCTAGCTCTGGTCTTTAGATCATTCTCCCCAAGGACACTTAGGTAAGGATGGCCTCACTCATGCTTCTCGGGGTATTTCACTCTTTGCCGTGTTGGTGATTGGTGGTTGGTGGTTGTGGAAGGAGAACTCACATGTATGCAGAGCTTGGCCCCCTCCTACCAGTGAGCTGTTTCCTCTTCCTTCCAGAAATGACAACTAACTTTGGGCAACCTGTTGTTGATTTTGATCATAGTGAGGACTGGGAAGAAACTGAGTTTATAACATGTTGGAACTCCTTGCCTGTGCATTTCCACTTTAGGGATAAAAACTGGCGAGGTACTGGGTGAGACACAAAGAGAAACCAGGCAAGGCATTTATTTCATGTGGATCCTTGCATGCCGTACATAAGGGAAAAAATGCATCTTGGTTAAAGTACATTATACACATGCATTAAAAAGTCACAAGGCCCATTATTTTATGTAGTTAATATACGATAGTAAAGTTTTTATGTAGAAAACAAGAGGAAAATACAGTTTCTCCTCACCAGCTCTGGCTCCCAAAGTTTGTTACCTCCTTGGTCCATTTGTAGAGGCTCTTCCCTCTTCCCAGCCTGGCATGCTGACCAGGAGCGCCTCTCCATTGTGAGAATGTACAGTTGCCCGGTGCATAGGCTCCTGGGAACCTGACACATGAGAGTGTCTGTAAACCACTGAGGTGACGTTCTGAGGACACACACTATAAAGGTCATAGACGATGCTTCTGTTTGGACAGTGCTCACTGTGACACTGTGTTAGGAGTAAGGATGTCTGTTAGAGCACTGCAATGTCTGTTAAAATCCCTTTCAACCTCTTCTGCATCTTGACTGGTTCCATTCCTCATTCTCTAGAAGACAGGTTCTGGGGAATGTCTCACGCTGCGCCCTAGCATGGCGGCGAAGTGGAAGACTGGGCAGGTGTGTGAAGGAAGATAGAACCTCATAAACTCTTGTTACAGAAACCAGTCCAGCTCTGCAAGACTGAGAATCCACTCAGGTAAGAAGTAATAGTTACAAGACAGCAGTACTGTTATTTGCTGACCTCTTTTTATGACCTACATATTTTTTTCTATTCTTTGAGAAATTCATACATGATAAAGTATATCTTGATTATATTCACCCCTCCCTCTCCTCCTCCCTTCATCTTTCCCCAGAATCCCTCATTGTATCTCCTCAGCTTCATGTGCCCTCTCTATACACACATGCACACACACACACACACACACACACACACACACACACACACGATATTTACACACTTTATTTTAATTAATTAATTAATTAATTAAACACAGTTGTAATCTTCCTGTCTTGGCTGCCTGATTGCTGGAATCACAGACATGACCCACATTTCCTCCCACATGTAAGGCAGAAATGAGAAAAAAGTAGTAAAGTGTGTCAACAAGTGACATGGGCTGTTAGGATCTCTTTAAGAATGACGTTCATAGCCAGGCATTGGTGGCACACACCTTTAGTCCCAGCACTTGGGAGGCAGAGGCCAGCCTGGTTACAGAGTGAATCCTAGGACAGCCAGGACTACACAGAGAAACCCTGTCTCAAGAGAAAAAAGTCCATTGTCTTGGATAAACCAGAGCAAGCCTCCTCTTCACAAGAGGTACCTTGGAGTAGGAACAGGAAGGATGGGTAAGGATGAGGTCTTAGGGCTCCATTGCTGTGAACAGACACCATGACCAAGGCAACTTATAAAGGACAACATTTAATTGGGGCTGGCTTACAGGTTCAGAGGTTCAGTCCATTACCATCAAGGTGGGAAACATGGCAGTGCCCAGGCAGACATGGCACTAGAGAAGGAGCTGAGAATTCTAGATCTTGTTCCATAGAGAACCAGGAGAAGACTGAATCTCTCAGGCAGCTAGGAGGAGGGTCTCAAAACCCACTCCCACAGTGACACACTTGCTCCAGCAAGGCCATACCTCCTAACAGTACCACTCCCTGGGCCAATCATATTCAAACCACCACAATGGGTCAGGCCACACCCAAAAGAAAAACACAGTCAACCAATGGGATAGAAGTGGACTCACTCTTCCAGGGACCTGGGAACAGCTTAACTCACTTCACTGTACCCAGCGCATTGGATGCTTACTAAACTAAAAGTCATAAATACTGGGAGTCCACGGAACCTTGAGGATCTGTTTTCCCTCTTTTAGGATGTAGTTTATTTTCCTGTCTAATATCATACAACTAGAATTATTCAAGTTGAACCAAGCTACCTGCACATATATTTCTTTTTGAAATGTTCACACAATGCAAGGAACATTCCACCCATAGTGCCTGGCTGTCTCTGCTTAGGACTTAGTTCTCTGTGCCCTTGAAATACAGGCTTAAATCTAAGCTTGGAGTTTCTTTTGGGTTTTCCCTTTGTTCGTTGAAATTAGGAAGTGGAATGCTGAATGCTGAGTGTGTAGCAATGCCCCCTGGGCTCCAGGGATCTCTGTGAAGGTAACCGTGACCTCCAGCCACTCACACAATATTGGTAATTTGACCTCCACTTGATTTCCATATACGTTGTCACTTTATCCACCCAGCCGAAAGCAGTGGAGAACACAAATGGAGAGGTTATATTTCTAGTGGCAAATGGAAACAGAACTGGGTGCCAAAGACCATTCTTGCTCAAGTGATAAGTATACAGTGTTTAGTCCTGCCTTCAGGGAGATAGCCCAATCTTTTGTGGGTTCTACTATAGAACTTGAAGTGACTTTTATATGTGACAATAAATTTTTATCAAATAGATTAACAGCTTTGTATGCAGAGATATTTAGATATTCATATACTCACAGTGTCTGCATTTTTAATAATTGGTTAGGACACAATAGATAAGCTTTCTCTGAAGAAAAGGCAAGGTAATTTTAGGAAACTTGGAGAACTCTAATGGTGCAGATATCACTGCCATTATTTGATGTATTTTTAGTTTTCGGTGGATGGTCAGAGTCGCTGTGAGCGACTAATGCTCACGGTATAGCGTGTAACTCCTATCCCCAATTTCCCCTCCTGAGCATTGATGTACAGGTCTTCCCCATGTTGCTGAATTTCCTGCGACCTCAGTAGAAATGCCTGGGAAGGGGAAGTGCTCACTAGACCAAGAGCAGGCTATGTGAGGAGAGGAGCAGGGTTTATATCCTATTTACTTATGAGAAACTCAGTGCATGTAGCGACCCTCCTGTAAGCCTGGCCCAGCTCTGGGTTGAAGTGAGAGGCCCTGGCTTGGCATCCAAGGTGGAAAGCGGCTGAAGAAGACACTTGACATCAACTGCTGGCCTTTGCTTGCCCATGCACACAGGAACACATGCAAACCCCCTACTCATACCTCACACATGAGCATGCCCTCCAACACGCACTGGTTAAGACCTTAACTGACTAATTTGTTTGCCTGGTGCTTTGCCAAGCTATATATTTGATGCCTGTAAAGGAGCGCTTGATAAAGGGACCTTTTCTCATTGTATATTGCAAATAAGAACATCCACATTTCAGCCATAGGACGGGAGCTGATGAAGTCAATTAGGATCTATGTGTTTCTAACTAAGAAAACCACCACCAGGTGTCTGGGGCTGCCTCTTCTCAAGTGCATGGTTTGTTTCAGTTTAGTCGACCATGGGCATAGAAGCCATTGGACCTCTGTGGGGACAGCAGCTCCACAGATGTGGATGGCTTAGTGTGGGATGTGGCCTCCTTGTCTCTGTTTACTGTCTGACCAGCACCAGCTAGTGTGTATCTCTTGGATGCTCTCAGTTCTTGGCCAGCTAGGTTTCCTGGTTTAACTTAGTTATTCCACTTTTGTACCAAACTCTACATTAACTATCTAGGGATACTGTAACAATCCCAGGGGGGTGACTTGAGCAGCAGAAACTCCCTCTCTCTTGGTTCTGGAGATTGGGAGACTCCAGACCTTGCATTGTTGAATTCATTTCTTCACAATAGTTTGTAGCAGAAGGTACTATAATGAGCAGTGTGCAGGGTGCAGGTGTCAGGGGAAAGGTTACAGTTGGTAAGTACTGCAAGAAACAGTGTGCAGAGGTGCAGGGAGCAGGTGTGTGTATGTGTATGTGTGTGTGTGTGTGTGTGTGTGTGTGTGTGTGTGTAAGGTTACAATTGGTAAGTACTGCAAGGAACAGTGTGCAGAGGTGCAGGGAGCAGGTGTGTGTGTGTGTGTGTGTGTGTGTGTGTGTGTGGAAGGTTACAATTGTTAAGTACTGTAAGGAGCAGTGTGCAGAGGTGCAGGGAGCAGGTGTGTGTGTGTGTGTGGAAGGTTACAATTGTTAAGTACTGTAAGGAGCAGTGTGCAGAGGTGCAGGGAGCAGGTGTGTGTGTGTGTGTAAGGTTACAATTGTTAAGTACTGTAAGGAGCAGTGTGCAGAGGTGCAGGGAGCAGGTGTGTGTGTAAGGTTACAATTGTTAAGTACTGTAAGGAGCAGTGTGCAGAGGTGCAGGGAGCAGGTGTGTGTGTGTGTGTGTGTGTGTAAGGTTACAATTGTTAAGTACTGTAAGGAGCAGTGTGCAGAGGTGCAGAGAGCAAATGTGTGTGTGTGTGGGGGGGAAGGTTACAATTGGTAAATACTGTAAGGAGCAGTGTGCAGAGAGTAGGTGTCAGGGGAAAGGTCACAATTGGTAAGTGCCATGAGATTTATTCCCTACACCAAAGCTCTTCTCAGAAGAAAACAGGGTTTTAAGACCAATGTTGGGGGTAATGGGTTCGGATGAAGCAATCCGGGCTAACTGGGCAGGATCCAGCAAGGCTGTGACTTGGCAGCACTCTGATCCTCGGTGGCTTTGAGGGGAGGACAAGAAGGAGCTGTCTCAGTGGAGGTTTGTCTGGGTCACTGATGTGTACCGAGGAAGACATCCTCATGCGATTGTGACTGGAAGTATAATAATCGCTTGAATAAAAATAAAAACCCACCAAATTGGTTAGTCACCATTTTCTCTCTTTTATCAGAGTTTTTCATTTGGAAGCATAAGGCTGTCCTCTGTGTAGCTGACGCCTTCCAGCTCAGGGACGGGCAGCTTGGTTTAATGATGCGGTCAGCAGTTGTTGTCTTATACAATCATTATTACCAGAGATAGTGTGTCCAGTGATGGAACTGTCAACAGGTGTGCCTGGAAGGCAGGTGGCTCCCTCTGAGTGGCTCTCCCCCGCCCACCCCCAGGCTTCTCCAAGTTCTCGGCTCATGGATATGAAAGAATTTCCTCAAGTAGGGATGGTGGACTGCTCAGCCCTTAATGAATGTTCATATCACTCAGTGGAAGGCTCAGAGACCAACACAGGAGATGGGGCAGGAAGAATTTAGAGCTTGGGGAGAAGAGCTGTGACTTGTGCTCTTGTGGGCACAACACAACCAGTGTAATTGTGAGATCGTAGAAACAGTGACTGCCAGCACTGGGCGTGTCTACCGTCTTAGATCAGGGAGGGAGGGCTCGTGTGGCTCTGAGGAACTGTGAGCTACTGATGGATTCTGGGGGAGGAGCAGACATCGTCTTCAGTGCTGTGCTTACCGTGTTCCTGTGCAGTCACAAAACCACGGACAGAAACACATGAGCATGGAAAAGAGGGAAAGGAGTCTCTGGGTGTGTGAGTGTGTGTGTATGTATGTGTGTGTGTGTGTATGTATGTGAATGTATGTATGTGTGCAGATGTGTATATGAATGTGTGTGTATGTGTGAGAGTGTGTAAGTATGTGAGTGTATGTATATGTGTATGAATGTATATGTGTGCATGTGTGTGTGAGAGTGTGTGTATATGAGTGTGTGTGTATGTATATGTGTGAATGTGTGTTTGCATGTGCGAGAGTGAGTGTGAGAGTGTGTAAATATATGAGTGTGTATATGTCTGTGAGTGTATGTGTGTGTGTGAGACTGTGTGTGTATGTGTGTGTATAAGTACATGAGTGTGTTTGCATGTGTGAGAGTGTGTGAGTGTGTAAATATATGAATGTGTATATGTCTGTGTGAGACTGTGTGTGTATGTGTGTGTGTAAGTATATGAATGTGTGTTTAAGTATATGACTGTGTGTATGTGTGTTTGTGTGTGTGAGAGAGTGGGGTGAGGACAGAGAGATGGAGAGAGAGATAGAGATAGAGAGATAGATAGTGGTTAAACGGAATAAGAGTGAGTGACTGTGGCAGTAACCAGGATGTCATGTATATACATGAAATTGTCAAAGGGCAAAAATAATAATTAAAACCTTTAGAACTATTTTTCTTTCCTAATAACAGGGAAGGGATGTGTGCTGGTGTGACTCGCTATGTGCTACTTCACATATGCAGTGCATCAGGATGCAGTTCAAAATAAAATATGCCTTAGCAGTTTCATATACTGGTACTGCCGATGGTGGGCAACATAAGGATTAACCATGCACACTCACACGCACACACACATGCACACATACAGAGATTTCTTTCCATTTTTCATAGAGACCATCAGGGCTTCAGGGTGGTTGGTGGGCTTTCAGTCTTGCTTCAGGATGCTTTGTGTTCAGCACTGGTTGATTGGTGAGCCTATTGTTCAAACTGACTGACTCAAGGGGAGTTAAATCAATTTCTAAAATGTTCAGGAGTGCTTGTTTTAATCACACAGCTCGACACATTGTAAAGACCAATGGATTGTGAGGAGTCAAGCGTCAACTGATATTTCTGTATCACAGCTCTTGTATGTATGGCTTAGAGAGCATGAAGGAAAGAGGGGTGGAGAGACTGTCTGAGCCAGAGCACTGAGAAGTCTGCTGTGAAACAGCCTCTCCTAGAAACGGCTGCATAAACAATGCAGAACAAAATGCAGAACAACAGCAATATCACTGACATGCAACTGCAGAAAGGGAAAAACTTCGCAGGGTTCCACTCCTAAGATAGCTGCAGGTGAGCAAGGACAGTTGGGAGAAGGAGAATTATTCCCTCTGAGAGATGAGCCCCCTTACTGGTTATCCAACAAGTGAACAGTCCTAAAACTATATACATACAAACAACAAAATGGACTCATCAGACTGTATCTATCTGTGCATACTTACATGTACACATATGTGCTTGACAATAATAAAGAAAAGGAGGCTATTAATTCGAGAGTGGGGGATAGAAGGGGTTTGAGGGAGGAGTCCTGGGAGGGGCTTGAAATGGGTAAAATAGTACAGTAATTGCATTTTAATTAAAAATATAAAAATGGTACATGTAAAGAATAGAATATTATTTACCCGTTAAGAAAAATAAAGTTAGGAAATTTGCAGATAAATAGGTGGATATCGAAATAATCATTCTGGTTATTTAATAATAATTGATAACCCAGAAGAATTTGCACACTGTTTTCTTTTGTCACTCAGCCTGTTGGTGGTTATGAAAATCAGGAGAGGAAACAACCTGTTCCAAGCACTGTGACGTGCAGTAACTGACACATAGTCCTCTCCCTGTTCTTGAATTTTAGAAGGTTATTGTCTTGAATAGGAAAGGAAATAACTTGATTTTCTTTTGAAGAATATTCTTTTTGAAATGTGAGGTCCCCCCCCCCATAAATACAAACAATACAACACTTTAGATGTTTGGTTATTGATCAAATAAAATCACTTTGTCACGTTGTCCAAGCTGCTGTGGTTTACTGGACTGTCACTAGATGTCTCTCCAAATCCATTGTAACCTTCCACTAACCTGGAGGTCACAGTGTTCAGGTGGAATCCTTCAGGCTTTTGTTCTCTTTGCACTTGGCAGCAATTTTAAATACCCTGGACTGCTGGTCTACCCAGAGGTCTGGACTACTGGTCTACCCAGAAGACTGGGGCAAAGCTGATGATTTTACAGGCAGAAACGGAAACAGATGGGCTCATCTCCTTTAGTTGGAGTTAGAGAGGGATTTCTCCCTGTGTGGAAATTCTCAGGAGAATTTCTAGTCAGGGAGAATTTAGATCAGCCAGTGCAGATGCCAGTGATTTGCATAGATGCCCATCCTGTAGAGTCCAGGACCCTTCTAAGGGCTTTTGAACTGACCATGGATCTGTCTCTGTGGACCTGTGATCATGTTGAGTAGATAGAGTCCACTGTGCTAATGCTGCTTAGTGCCGAACTTTACTGCACCTATGCTGAGGCTCTGTAGCCTCCTCAGCAAGTGGTTCTGGGAACAGAATGCCCACATGTGGAAGAATAAAACCAGATTCCTCTCTCTCAACCATCAAATAGCAACTCAGGATGGATCAAAAACCCTAATATGAGAAGTGAATTTGAAAATAAGGAAACACTTCAAGATGTAGGTACAGACAGTGATTTTCTGTCTGTACTGAGGTGGAGACTAATAGTTTAGGGATCATGCAAGAATCAAATAGGAGTGCCTTAAATTCTACAGCACCAGCATAGCAGAGGAAACCCTAACCGAAGAAACAGCCTGCAGGGTAGGAGAACAAGATTTCCAGCTATCCATCTAACTGGAGATAAATAACCAGAATATTTAAAAACCCCTAAGATCCCAAAGCACAAACAATCCAATTAACAAATAGGAAAAAGAACTGAGCAGACACTTTCCAAGGAAGATAGATAACTCAGCAAATGTGCAGAAAAAATGCAAATCAAGCCATGTCCATGCTTTGATGGTAGCGGTTCATAGGACTCTTCCCTATTGTCCAGAGAAGCTCTTAAAATATTTAAGTGGATGAGTGTTTAGAATTATAGGATGATTATATTAGTTGGGAAAAGTGTCAATAGTAGGATTTCCTCTACGTCCCCAGCCTCACCAATTATGGGTAGTTGGCTCTACAGTACCAGGCATAGATTCCCTCCTGTTGAGTAGGCTCTAAACCAGCAGTCATGCTAACTCGGATGGGGGAATATCCTGAGGCCTCCACCCCTAGATGAAGAGATACAGACATTTAACAGCTGCTGGGAGAGGGAGAATTAGTCTTCCCCAGGGATGCCCCCCCCCCCAAAACTGGCTATTTAGTCCGGAATGGTCAACCTTAAAAACATGTATATGTGAGCAATATTAAATAGACTCAGAAAGTTGGGTATGTATGTATGTATGTATGTATGTATGTATGTATGTATGTATGTCAGAATAATAAAAAAATGATGAATTTGGGGGCAGGGACAACAACATAGGAGTTGGAGAGAGGAGAGGAAGGGAGGAGTAATAGAAATGCCGTATACAGACTCTCAGCGCCTTTCTTTAAGTGGTTGGCATTGAATTAAAAGGGAGCTAATTGGACTTTAAATGTTTGTTTGAAATGAGAACGAATTCACTTCTAGATGTAATCTTTTGATGTGGATGAGAACTAACCCTAATGTTTCAAATGGAGCGAAACATGAGTTTCCTAAGCTCTAGGCAGCCTCCAGTTTGGGTGTTTTCTGACAGACATTTTGGACCTCTGTGCACATCAGCCTTTTAATATTCTTGACTGCCTTGGCATTCACAAGAGTATGGAAGTCACAGCTGAGAAAAGGCACAGAGGAGAAACAGAGACTCTTTCTGTCTCTTCTTGTCCCTCTGGTTTGTGTCTAGAATGTTAGCACTCATATTTTTCTGAGTTCTTTGGTGTGTCTAACTGCCCCCAAGACAGTTTCGTAGTGGTCCTGGCACCAGCCCTGTCCTGGGCCTCAGGCACACTCAGGGGGTTGGTCTGTAAGGCTGTCTAGTCATCTCCAGAGAATGTTGTTCCCCAGGCCTCAGCCCTCAGCTCTGGGATGTCTGCTGCAGGTTTTCTGCAACTCGATCCCTTCTGAGTTCCACATCCTGATTCCCAACCTCCCCTAAAACTTCACCACATTCATGAGAGAGAGAAAAAAGAGCAAAGTATTTGTTTAGATTATTTAAGAGCAAATGTGGGGGTATCGGTACTGAGTGGGGATCCCCAGAAGAATACAGACAAGATGGCACATTCAGTGCCTGCTCATCTCTGGGAGGCATTACGTCCCAACAAGCAGTTCAGCTGTTGGGTAAAAGGGAGAACTGACAATTGGGTGGGTAAACAATTAAACATACCCAGCAGTGGGCAGCTATCCCCACCCCTAGCATGCTTTGTACATTTCTGGCTTGCAGAAATGTATATTGTGTGTGTGTGTGTGTGTGTGTGTGTGTGTGTGTGTGTGTGTGTGTGTGAGGGGATAGGGGTTGTTTATCTCACTCAAGGCCCTTCTAGGAGTCAGGAATGGCAAGTTGGCTTGAATGGAGGGCTCAGCAGATGATGACATAGCCTTGCCACCTCTCAGATCCAGGCTGGGCTCAGAAACAGGTGACATGAGATGACCCCACCCAGCTGGGAGATGACATAGAATGAGGAGGCAGTATGGCTCATGGAGAATGAATGTGAGTTATTGAGAGCTAAGTTAGACAGTGCTTCCCTCATGTCATGGAATACAACATTGCTCTTTTGAGGAAATGATTTAATAAAAACAATTGGATTATTGCTGTATTATACCTGACTATGTTTTTCATTCTTTTGGCTGTTGAATTCCAAGATCAATCACTATTTGTTTAAAACAGATGGTTTTGGGCTCTCAGAGATCCTACCCACACATTATAAAAGGTTTTATTATAGAGTTTGAAGTTCTGAGTCCAAGTTTTCCAGAAGGATGTGCACGGTACCTAAAGGAGCAAGGGTAGGAAATCAACAAGATGCAAGGATGAGGTACAGCTGTTAAATATTTGGAAGCTTTATCAGTGCAGATGATACAGGACAAGGTAATTGAGAAAACTGTACAACAGCCTAAAATCAGAAGGCATGCTGCATGGGGGCAGAGATGTACATGGAAACTATAAGGTTATTGAAGAGAATCACGGTGTTGGAGTGGTACACCACACGGGCTCTTATGGCTACAGGCTGTGACTGTGAGACAAGATTATATTGCTAGGGACACTGTGAATTCACGACATGGAGAAACCAAGCTGGGAAAAGCCATGACTGAGCTAGAAGCTCCCTCCATGCTGGCTAGTGTTCACAAGATCAGAAGGTACTGTGCAAGCTCTTAGGCGAGTATGATTGCCAATGATTCTGCCTCCTTATGGGCCCTGAATGCTAACACCATAAGCATGGCATGCAGCTCTATGACTGCTCCAGGTGAAAGCAGTTATTTTACAATTGAATTTAAGGTCCTCTCCACAGGAAGAGATCTAGGTTTGAGAGTGAAAGCAAGAAGAAACATTGTGGCTGGGTGCTCAGAAGGTCTAAGGGGAAGCCACTATTGCTCCGTAAAATAGGTACAATGTGTCTGTCAAGTTGCGTTTTAAACATTTGTTTGTGCTGTAGTTTGTTGCCTTTGGCCTGAGTGGAAGGAAACATCATTTCCTAGTGGGTGAGTGCTATTGAGAAGACTTGTAACCAGTCAAACTGTTAAGAATAAGTGATTTGTGGTATTTTGGCTCAATGATCAGCCCGTGTAAGGAATAAAGAGTCATTTATCTGTATAAGCCCTGAGATTTAGGGAATGCAGAAGAAAGAGTGGAAAGCTTTGAAGAAGGGGTGAAGTGCCCTACAGTTGTTCCCTTGGGGTTGGATGTGGTCACTGAGTCAAACTAGCTGTGGCCACTCCTGCAAGACACTCACATGATAAAGCCCATTAACATCTTTCATGGCAGGAGCTGGGGGACTAACCAAGTTTAAGGAGCCTATGCCTTCTTCAAAGATTGATAATCAGTTAATTGGTTGGGAGATGAGGGACTTTTTGGTAGTGTGGCTGTAAGGTTATCCTTGTGCCTGTCTGTGATTGTCACCATCTAAGTAGCTGGAGTAATAATTGCTTTACCAAACAGGTCTCCTGATGGAAGCATTTCTTGGTCTGTTGTCCTTTCTTCATGGTGAGTACAAACAGACTCCCAAGGAAAAGCCACATCCTACTTCCTTCTAGAAAAACATCTGACTTCCTTGGTCCTCTATGGGTTGGCGCACTGCTTAGCATGTGAGTGTGACATGTGAGTGTATGCTTATGACCCAGGGGCATGTGAGCGTGTTCTGTGACCCAGGAGCATCCTTCACAGGAACCAGGCTGGGGTGACCTGGATCACTGGGTCAGAGCTTCCTCCTCACACTCTGATTTAGTGGGCACAGCATCTTGTTAGCTGTCGGAGCTTTTGATTCCCTTCCTCTCATCCCCACCATTGATTATTTTATTTATTTACAATTCAAATGTTGTCCCCCTTCTGGGTATCCCAGCCTCAATCCCCCCATCCCATCCCCCCTCCACTTTGTCTCTAAGAGAGTGCTCCTCCACCCAACAACCAACTCCTGCCTCACCCTCCTAGCATGCCCTATGCTGGGGCATGAAGCCTCCACAGGACCCAGGGCCTCCTCTCTCATTCATGTCAGATAAGGCCATCCTCTGCTACATATGTAGCTGGAGCCATGGACCCATCCATGTGTACCCTTTGGTTGGTGGTTTAGTCCCTAGGAGCTCTAGGGATGGGGCGGGTTTGGTTAGTCAATATTGCTGTTCTTCCTATGGGGTTGCTATCCTCTTCAACTCCTTCAGCCCTTCCCCTAACTCTTCCATTGGGGTCCGCGAGCTTAGTCACAGTTGGAAAGATCACCATCCTGTCAGTGACTGTACCAATTACCATCAACTGTTCACGGATATTTACTGCTATTGATTTGACCATGCTTTTTCTGTCTTTTTTTTCAAACTACCTAATTACTTTTTATTATCTAGCTTCTGAATGTCTCTACATTTAGCTGTATGACAATAGCTTCCTGCCTAGGTAGGTGGAGAAGCAGTCTGTCCAGTTTCTGGACACTCGGCATACATTCATGGAAGAATGGAACCTGTTATGGGGAGGGAGTAGATAGTGATAGATTCTTCAATGCAGTGCTTTTAAGTCAATCTATTGATCTACCCATCTATCTGTTTATCTGTCCTGAGTGATGGAGATAGAATATAGAGCCTCAGATGCTATGCAAATGCTGTCCCGATGAGCCCCAGCCCTCAATGCCATTTTTGATTGACTTTTTCCTCAACTCTCTCTCCTCAGACCAAGCTACTTACAGATGGTCTCCAACACTGAACCCTTCTTTAATGTTTTGTGGCATTTCATTTCTTTAGAAATAAAACAACTGATTGCATCTCCCTGTAATTATAGAGTTTACAATGAGCAGCTATCATAGAGAAGGAACATTGTGCTGATCTCCGCCATCGTACTTCCACAGATAAAGGGAAAACCACTACACAAAAATAGAATTTCAAGGTCTGTACATTGTGTATTTAGTCTGGCAGACACCTGTTGATTAGGGACAGTCAAAGTGCAACTGTCCCTGCTCCTGCTTTAAGCAAGAGCTGAAGTATGACTTCATACTTCATTATAACTCTGCCCATCACCCCCACTTTACGAGTCACTTCCGCAGAGACCTCTGGACATCGAATACTTATGTTAGTCAGAGTTCTTTCAAAATCCAGACCTGTTTTCAGAACAAATGCCAGATTTCCTGGGGAGGGCGGTTACAGCCACATCATCTAACACACTCTGTCTGGATAATCTTCCTTTAGTGTTTACTTAAAGAGGAAGTGATGCTCTCCAGACCCCCGGTAGAAATGAGATCATGTCATGAGGTTTCATTGATCAGGATCAGAAGGCAGATGAATTTCTTTGATGACACTACTAGGCATCTGCCGTTTCTTGTCTCCTATGACTGCTGGGAGATTACTAAAGGAAGCGAGGCTACCACAGAAGGAGACCAATCAACATGAATCAACCAATTGCTTCACAGTCATGGCAACATACAATGGGCTGTAATTGGTGTACACTGAGAAGACTTCATCGTTATATTTTTATGCCTATTTATTATTTATTTTACATATGTTGTATGTAGGTGTTTGTGTGTGTGTGTGTGGTACACACATGTGTTTGTGTGAATGTATCTGTTTGGGTGTGCATGTATGTGTGTGTGGGTTGATGTCAGTATCTTCCTCAAATTTTTTTCCATATTTTTTGAGACAAGCTCTCTTGTCATACCCAGAGCTCATGGAGTTGCTTAGACAGGCTAGTTAGCAAGCTTCAGGAATCTGTCTGTCTCCTGTTTAGCACTGGGATTTACAGGGCATACTGCCATCTGGGGCTTTTAATGTGGGAGCTAGGATCTGAGCTCAGGTCCCTGTTTGCACAGTAAACTCTGAATCATCTTCCCAGGCTTTCTATAGCTTTTTAAAGAAATATATTCATTAATGTTTATATTGACTTTAAAGTCCTGGTATGAAGTGCCACGATTTTAGGAAGAAAAGTGTCTTATGTAAACGTTCCTAAGTTGTAGGTTTTCTCTGACAAGACAGAAGGGTTCCATTGCGACTCGAGTTTGGGAAGTTTTCCCAAATAATACAGTGGTGTCACCACTAGGCTATTTACAGTCCTGATTTAGACTTGCATGTGTGTCTCCTTAAACTGAAATTTGTCTAATTAAAAGTAAATCTGGCTTCTGGGAAGTTGATGGAAACAAACAGATGGGGCAGGCTCTCCATCTGCTGTTGTGGCCGGCTTTTGAGTAGCTACCACTCCCCTGAGGCCTTGATTCATTTATTTCTTTAGCTGTTCATTTAATAAGTGTCTGCTTGGTGCCATCTCTGTGCCAATATTTAGGAGACAACACCAAGGGAAACCCATCACAGGTGGTCAGTCACGTTATCCTGCCTTCAGTGAGTTCTCCAGCTTGTGATGCTGAGCAACGACTGTCCCAGATCCCTCGAAGTCAAAGGTCTGGCCAGTGGGATTGGGTCCTGAGGGCCAGGTGCAAGCTGCTATTTGGCCTCTATGCATATGCTCAGAGCTGGCAACATGGCAGACATGTGGTCTGGATGGCAGAAAACAAACAAACAAACAAAAAGCCTCAGGCCCTGATACTGTGGGGTGCAGAGTGTGGAGTATTGTAACAGCCAAGTGTGTGCACGATGAAACACCAAAGGAAAACCTCCAGAGTCATTACATCACTGCTGCTTAAACAGTGGCCTCTCAGCCTAGAGAGGATCCAGTGGTCAAGCGTGGCCAGCAGATTGGATGGGCTGGGCCTCGTGAACTCTTCCGTAAGAGAAGCACCCAAAATGACCATCTCAGTGTGTGTAAAGGGCCCGACTGTAGACATACTCTGTGAGCTTCTTAAGCATTCAAGCCTGTGTATTGGGAAATAAAAGGCCAAAAAGCCAGAACTCTTTTCAAAGAGGGTGGAGAAAGGCATACATTCTTGTCACCTTCTTCTTAACAGAGAAGAGGCATAAGGCTAATTTCCACCCAGCAGCCAGGCCCGAGCAGAGCATTGCAGGTATGTAAGATCCCAGGGCAGACTCAAAGGTCTCAGAAGAACCAGGCTCTATTTTCTTAGCTCCATCTGTGTATCCCTGTAAAACAAACCCTGGCTTGGTAAATGTTCTTCCAGGGACAAGGCTACCTCTATCCACAGTGAGCAGCGGTAAACATACGAGTATATATTTAGATGTGGGTTAGACACAAAGTAGCCTTTTCTTTCTAAAGGAGGAAAAGAAAAAGCAAACACAACTTCAGTTCCTTACTGAACCTGGCACTTTTAGATCTAAGTCGACAGAAAGGACCACATGAGAACGTGCTGAGCCTCAGAGTTAACAAGATGTCACTGTGGGAGAGAATTTTCATAATTAATGAACCAGTTCAATGTGTGCTGCCGTTTGACTTTGATGAATGTGTGTGGAGGCGTCCCCTCGGGACTCAGCAGTTGATATGGGAAGCCCTCCTGTCTATATCCTGTGATGGGCATGAATCACAGTCAGGGCATCCAATACCGGCCATGGGAGCTCAAGGGACAGCTGTGCAAACCTGGTGATGGTGTTTGACCGACCTGCCGCTTGGACAGTCTCCAAAGATGGAACACGACTTTGAAACCTAAGCTTTTTGGAGACGGAGGACCGGGCTGCTGAATAGAGTCTTAGGAGGAGAATTTATATTATGAAAACCCTTCTCCTAGTTGTACCATGAGTTTTAAGACTGCAGGGAAATGACCTCAACACTGTTTTAAAATGATTTGATAAAATTTTATTTCACTGCTTATGTAGTTCATCATGCCAAGTTACTTGTGTGACGAGTCTCAGTCTCAGTCTGGTGTCTCAATGCTTGATTTTGTTGACAAATTCCACTCTTCCTTAGTTACTGAGACATAGTTTCAACATTATCCCAGGCTAGCCGGGAACTCACCCATATAGTCTAGGCTTGCTTTGAATCAGTCTCCTGGGGCTAGAGCAGTGGTTGGTTCTCTATGTTTCTAGTGTTGCAACCCTTGAATGCAGCTCCTCCTGCTGTGGAGTCCTCCGACTATAAAATCATTTACATTGCTACTTAATAACTGTAATTTTGCGACTGTTATGACCTGCAGTGTAAATATCTGTGTTTTTCTTGGACACCGGTGAAAGGGTCAGTCAACCACCAAAGTGGTTGCAACCCACAGGTTGAGAACTTCTGGTCTAGAGCAACCCTGCAATCACCTTTATACTTGGCCATTGTGTTCTTCCAAGAAGGAATTTACTAAGGAGATCTGAAGTACAGGCCCACGAGGACATCGTGTTTACTTAAGCTTAGTAACTGTGAGAACGCTCTACCTCTTTAGCTTAAGGAAATTAATAAGAACATGGTGGAACCTGTTGAACTACTAAGATAGCTGGTAAATCTGGGTTGCTGAGCACATACCCATAAGTCCCACAGCCACCATCTCCATAATAGAAAGTAACCCCTTGATTACCTCTGCCTTCCAGCCAGATATAATACCTCCCATAATGGACCCTAGCAAAAAGGTGATTGCAAAGACTTCTGGGGAATGTAGTTCTTAGGCGTTTCACTCCTGGGTCAGAGGAAAGGAGGAAGGTAAAGGCGATACCTGAGAAGCAGCCTTCTACACATGTGCATAAAAGACATGGACGTTATATTTGCTGCTTGATTAAATGAGTGAGCGAATCTTTTGCAGCTTAGTTACTTCTTTAACTTTTTGAGAGATCTTTTAAAATTAAAATCTAACAGATAACATGATGCTAATGGTATAAATAAAAACTGTTCATGGTAGTGCTTATTCAAGTTATCCAACTGGCATTATTGGTAAGTCAGGACCAAAGCCACCCTAAACCGCTCCTTCGTCACGCCAACCTTAACACAAATTTGAATAGAGGGAATTGAACAGAATAGCTAGGGAAGAGATGGGATTTAAAATTCATCCCAGAGCTCACAGATCTCCCATTCCAGGAAAGGGCTGAGATGATAGGAGAAATCCCAAGCCAATGTAACTGCCCAAGTACCTCAAGCTACGGGAGGATGGGCTCGCTCCCCCTGAAGAGTATTTGACAGTGAGACAAGTCACGGAAGCAGACTTGTTCCTCTTGGTGGCGTAGCCACAGGACACTATTAATAAAGAGAAAATGATCCTCTTGGCCTTTGCATAGGCAGGCCCACAAGGTCTCTTTTATGAATTTGTAGCTGAGAGTCTGAGAAGCCGGCCTCTAGGGCATTTCCCTCCCTTGTTGGAGGTGACTTAGCAGGCTGACAATTACTGTCATTATAAATCCCATCACTGAGCCAGGACAAGAGGGAGTGGCTGAGACCACACGGACGGGCCAGGGGACTGTAGACACCAAGTCTGCTGGGGGATGGCTCCTTTGATCTTCTCAGACAGCATCTTCAGCGCTGGCAGAGTTGACGAAGGGTCCCCCACCCCTCCAGTGGGCTGGGTATCCCTGACATGCATGGACAGATGCTTAGCAAGGAGAGCCCTGGAGATTCACAGCATCGGAAACAGCACAGTGGCAACGGTTCACGGTTTTATTTTTAGTTTTCCTGAAACGTCAGTAATCTGAATGCTTAATGAAGGCAGTGACTTTCGATGCCATGTTTTAAGTCTGGCCAGTCTCAGCTCACATGGGTTTGGATGTTTGATGGCTCATGGGCAAACAGAACTGACTGCTTCTTTTTTTTTTGAATGGATGGACAAAGTCAAGTCATGTTGGTTAGATTCCGTATCCGTGTTTGATTTCAGAAATTCTCAGAAACATATGCTGTCAGCATGAAGGGAGATAGCAGGCCTGGACCCTGGGAATAGACCGGTATGACCCTGAAAACTCTTTGGGCATGCCCATTGGAAACAGCAGCAGGCCTGGTTATCCAGAGAGTGGCTGTGGGTGAGGGGAATCCTTTCCTGGACCCTAGCATAAAGGTGATTGCAAAGACTTCTGGGGAATGTAGTTCTCAGGCATTTTGCTCCTGGGTAAGAGAGGTTACTAAAGGAGGAAGGCAAAGGTGATAACTGAGAAACAACTTTATCCCGTCTTCACTCCAGCCATTCTGATTGTGGTCAGGGTCTGTGGATACTCCAGCATTTTCTTGAAATTAATGGAAGCTGCCAGGACAGTGCCCCCCCCCCTCCCACCCCAAGTCTCAGTTAAAGACCTAATTTAACTTATGAGATTATTCTGGCTTCAGAGTCATGTTCTTGAACTAGATAAGCCATGGTTGCTCTGAATGGACAAGATGTAGGAGTTTTATGACAGCTATTGTTAATTTGATCTTTCATACATCTCAACAGGCAGTGAATGAATGAATGAATGAATGAACCAGTCAGTCAGTCCTGGGGGATGAACATTTTTCTGCTATGGCCATCAGTTTCCCGCTAACGCCCTCTTGTGGCTGTCTGAAGGAAGTGCTTTGCTGCTTATGTGCCTGTCTGCAGGTTTGCCATTGCTAAGCAGCTGCTGCTTCTGGCTTCAGTTGGGTTTAGAGGATCAAAACTCAAAAAAATAAAAAAGAGGATTAAACAAAACATGCTTCTTCTTTTTAAAAAATGTAAAAGCAATATACAGCAAATCAGTTGCCAACATCAAACTAAATGGAGAGAAACTTGAAGCAATCCCACTAAAATCAGGGACTAGACAAGGCTTCCCTCTCTCTCCCTATCTATTCAATATAGTACTCAAAGTTCTAGCCAGAGCAATTAGACAACAAAAGGAGGCCAAGGGGATACAAATTGGAAACGAAGAAGTCAAATTATCACTATTTGCAGATGATATGATAGTGTGCTTAAGTGACCCCAAAAACTCCTCCAGAGAACTCCTATAGCTGATGAACAACTTCAGCAAAGTGGCCATGTATAAAATTAACTCAAACAAAGTGGTATTCTTTCTATACTCAAAGGATAAACAGGCTGAGAAAGAAATTAGGGAAATGACACCCTTCATAATAGTCACAAACAATATAAAATATCTTGGTGTGTCCCTTACCAAATAAGTGAAATATCTGTATGGCAAGAACTTCAAGTTTCTGAAGAAAGAAACCAAAGAAGACCTCAGAAGATGGAAAGATCTCCTATGCTAGTGGATTAGCAGGATTAATATAGTAAAAATCGCCATCTTGCCGAAAGCAATCTACAGATTCAATGTAATCCCCATCAAAATTCCAACTCAATTCTTCATAGAGTTAGAAAGGGCAATTCTCAAATTCATTTGGAATAACAAAAAACCCATGATAGTGAAAACTATTCTCAACAATAAAAGAACTTCTAGGGGAATCACAATCCCTGACCTCAAGCTGTACTACAGAGAAATAGTGATAAAAACTACATGGTATTGGTACAGTGACAGGCAGGTAGATCAATGGAATAGAATTGAAGACCCAGAAATGAACCCACATACATGTGGTCACTTGATCTTTGACAAAGGAGCTAAAACTATCCAGTGGAAAAAAGGCAGCATTTTCAACAAATGATGCTGGTTCAACTGGTTGCCAACATGTAGAAGAATGCAAATTGATTCATTCCTATCTCCCTGTACAAAGCTCATGTCTAAGTGGATCAAGAACTTCCATATAAAACCAGATACACTGAATCTAATAGAAAAGAAAGTGGGAAAAAGTCTCGAACACATGGGCACTGTTCCTGAACAGAACACCAATGGCTTATGCTTCAAGATCAAGAATTGACAAATGGGACCTTATAAAATTGCAAAGCTTCTGTAAGGCAAAGGACACTGACAAAAGGACAAAACGAAACCAACAGATTGGTAAAAGGTCTTTACCAATCTCACATCCAATAGAGGGCTAATATCCAATATATACAAAGAACTCAAGAAGCTAGATTCCAGAGAACCAAATAAACATATTAAAAATGGGGAACAGAGCTAAACAGAGAATTCTCAACTGAGGAAATCCTCATGGCTGAGAAGCACCTAAAGAAATGTTCAACATCCTTGGTCATCAGGAAAGTGCAAATAAAAACAACTCTGAGATTCTACCTCACACTGGTCAGAATGGCTAAGATCAAAATGTCAGGTGACAGCAGATGCTGACAAGGATGTAGAGAAAGAGGGACACTCCTCTGTTGCTGGTGGGATTTCAAGCTGGTACAAACACTCTGGAAATCAGTCTGGTGGTTCCTCAGAAAATTGGACATAGTACTACCTGAGGACGAGCTATACCATTCCTGGGCATATACCCAGAAGATGCTCCAACATGTAATAAGGACACATGCTCCACTACTTTCACAGCAGTCATTTTTATAATAGCCAGAAGCTGGAAAGAACCCAGATGTCCCTCAACAGAGGAATGGATACAGAAAATGTGGTACATTTACACAATGGAATACTACTCAGCTATTAAAAACAATGACTTCATGAAATTCTCGGGCAAATGGATGGAACTTGAGAATATCATCCTGAGTGAGGTGACTCAGTCACAAAGAAGCAAACACGGTATGTGCACACTGATAAGTGGATATAAGCCCAAAAGTTTAGAATACCCAAGACTCAACTCACAGACCATATGAAGCCTAAGAAGGAAGACCAAAATGTGGATGTCTCAGTGCTTCTTAGAAGGATGAACAAATTACTCACAGGAGGAAATATGGAGACAAAGTGTGGAGCAGAGACTGAAGGAAAGGCCATCCAGAGACTGCCCCACCTGAGAATCCATCCCACATACAGCCGTCAAATCCAGATACTATTGTGGATGTCAGGAAGTGCTTGCTGACAGGAGCCTGATATGGCTGCCTCCTGAGAGGCTCTGCCAGAGTCTGACAAATACAGAGGAGGATGCTCACAGCCAACCATTGGACTGAGTGCAGGGGTCCCTAATGGAGGAGTTGGAGAAGGGACTGAAGGAGCAGAGGGGGTTTGCAGCCCCATGGAGGGAGCAACAGTGTCAACAGGCCAGACTCCCCGGAGCTCCCAGGGACTGGACCACCAACCAAAGAATACACATGGAGCAACCCATGGCACTGGCCACATATGTGGCAGAGGATGGCCTTGTTGGACATCAGTGGGAGGAGAGACCCTTGGGCCTGAGGGTGTTTGATGCCCCAAATGTAGGGGAATGCCAGGATGGGAAGAAGGGAAGGGGTGGGTGGGTGGGGGAGCACCCTCATAGAGGCAGGGGGTGGAACAGGGGGTTTTCGAAGGAGAGACCTGGAAGGGGGAAAACATTTGAAATGTAAATAAAGAAAATATCCAATAAAAAATATGTGTATGGGTGCTTTGCTTGTATGCATGGATGTGTGCCACATGGGAGTCTGGTGCCCTTGGAGATCAGAGCAGGACATTGAACTCCCTGGAACTGGAGTCACAGATGGTTATGAGCCACCTTGTGGGTGCTGGGAATCAAACTTGCATCCTCTGAAAGAGCAGCGAGTCCTCTTTAACTGTTGAGCCATCTCTCCAGCCCCCCTTCCTTTGATTGTCTTCTTCATCCATTCCTCACTCAAGCCATCCATTCTGTAGGACATCCATGCTGAGAACTAGATCAGCTGTTTGCCCAGGAAACTGGGGAGGAGGAGAAAGACCCTTGCTCTTCAACTTGCAATCACGTAGAAGCTTCTGAGACTTTTCATTTGCTCAGTACAGTTGGCTCATTCGCCGTCCTTCAACCTCGAGGTCCTGGTCTTTGTCCTCAAAACTTAATCCACTCTCCTACTCCATGGAGGCCATCTATGTGGAAACATAGATAATGACCAAGAGCTACCCACGCTCCTGTTTGAATACTTTTGGCGAAATGCAGGTCACATCCTCGTGAGTGCACTTACTCACCAGTGTGTTTATTCTAGGTGGATTCAATATGCCTGACCATAGGAGCACAATCTAATTTTGTGTTAGCTTTTGTCAAATCTTTATTGCTGTGGCTCATGATCGGTTCTGGGGTGCAACAGTGCTGGAATGAGTGGAATTCTACCTTTAGTGGCTGAGGTGGGGAGTAGTGGCTCTGGGTGTAATGGGATGCTTTTTTATTTTAACAGTCATTCTTTTCCCGGAGCAGCTGTGCCCACCTGTGCACACCTTGTCCTCTGGAGCTAAGACAGCCTATCAGATATGTTAAGTCAACAACTTGACATATTGTTCTCCTAGGATTTTCCTTCCCCAGAGAAAGGCAGCTGCTTTCTTAAAGATCATTCCTGTGTGAAGTGGGTTTTTCCTGCTGTCTTGGTCATAAGTTACATAGTAGGGATGCTGCTTACAGCGAGTGTCTCTCATTTCTTTTGTTTTATTGTAAGGTTGCTGTCAGCTAGATACTCTGATACTTAAGTTGCAGATTATTGTTACAATGCCCCCCCCCCCTCTGTGTGCTGTGTGTGAGTACATATGTATGTATATTCACATGGAGGCCAGAGGACAAACTCTTGGAGGTTGTTTCTCAGGCACAATTTCCTTATTTGTTGGCAGGGAGAGTGGTGGTAGGGGAACAGGATTTTCCATTAGCCTGGCCAATTTCTATGTCTGCTAGGCTCTATAGCTAGGCATCAAGCTCCAGGGAACTACCTGTCTCTGTTTCCCTTTTCCTAATATTCTAGACAAATACTCTTGTTATAAACTTAAAAAGCTTTTCTCCACTGTGCCTCATTGTTTTCCTATTTTATGTTGACTTCTTGGCCCACATCTGCCTCTCACTGAATTATTGTCTCTTTTTGCTAAGTTAAATCCGGTAGAGAATGCTCTGGGAAGCATTTAGGACCTTTTAGAACCTTTGTGTATTTGCAATGCCTTTGTAGCACTTGCTTTTCTGAGTGCCAAACTGGATGGGAATTGGATTCTTTTTTTTTTTTTTTTTTTTTGGTTTTTTGAGACAGGGTTTCTCTATAGCCCTGGCTGTCCTGGAACTCACTTTGCAGACCAGGCTGGCCTCGAACTCAGAAATCCACCTGCCTCTGCCTCCCGAGTGCTGGGATTAAAGGTGTGCACCACCACGCCTAGCTGGGAATTGGATTCTTAATTCGTGATAATTCCTTCTCTGAACTTTCACAGAATTGCCCTACTGTTTTTTTGTTTTGTTTTGTTTTTTTCATCAAGTATTGCTAAAGAGACAGTCACTGATGGCCAGATACAGAATCATTATAGGTAGTCTGATTAGTGTTTCTCATAGCATTTAGGGTTTTCTCTTGATCCTTGGGGATCCTAATTTTATAACAAGATATCAATGATTAATCCCCTTCCCCTTTAAAGAACTGATGAGCTTTTAAAGCCACAAGCTTCATTTCTGGAAATTTTCCTTCCTGTTTCTAAATTACTTTTTCTTTTCTTTTCCACTCCTAAATTTTTACTGTTTAATTATAGAATTTTAATTAAATGGATATTTATACTGCATGTTTTAAAAGTAAAACATTTTGGGGGCTGGAGAGATGGTTTAATGGTTAAGAGCACTTGCTGTTCTTACTGGGGACCCAGGCACAATTCTTAGAATCTGTGTTGTGGCTCACAACTGTCTGTTCATTGCATCCTTCTGGCTTTACTAACACCATGCACGTTCATGCCAGTGGGCACAGATTTACATTTAGGCAAATTACCCATATATAATATTAGCTAGAAAATAAGTGTTTTTCTTTCTTTTTTCCTTTTAATGAGATAACCTTAATCCTTTGGTTCAGGTTCCCAGATAAATAGATTACTATTTAACTGTGACCATTCTGTAAACCCAGCAGTGGCTGGTGTGGAGTCTTCTTATCCAGTGCATTTGAGGGTGCATCCCACTAGGTGATGGACTCTTCTACAGTAGCACCACATCACTGATTGCTTAAGTTAGGGAGGGCAAGGTCTGGGAAGAGTGAGGCATCCCTTGGAGGAATTCTTGGTTTTCTCTGTACAAAAGCCTCCTTGTGCCTTCTTTTATTCTTCCCATTTTATTTGTGCATGCGTGTGTGTGTGTGTGTGTGTGTGTGTGTGCATGCACATGCATGTGTGCGTGTATGTATATGTGCTATTTATGTGTATGCACACACGTGTATGTATGTGTGCACATGTACATGTGTATAGATGTGTATGTGTTTGTATGTATGTGTGCTGTGCATGTGTGTGCACACATGTGTGTATGTACCTGGAAGCCAGAGACTGGCACTGAGTGCCTCACTCAGCTGTTCTCCATCTTAGTTTCCTTAGTTCCCACTGACTTTGCAGTTCATTGATTTGGCCAGAGTAGCTGGCCAGCGAATCCTGGAGATGTTCCTGCGTCTGTTGCCCCTGCAGTGTTGGGTTTAGAGGCGTGCTCTCCATGTCTGGTTCTCTGCATGGGTACTGTGGATCTGAACTCAGATCCTCATATGCTTACACTGAAGCCCTTTACTGTCCAGCCATCGTCCTGACATCACGTTTGTGTCGATCCTGCTTCAAAGCACTGCTTCTGTATGTTGCTGCCTCAGTTGCTCTAGAAGTCCTCCCCTGGGCTCCTTACAGCCAGATTTCAGCTGTCCCTGGGCACTGGAGCGTTGCCCCTGAACCTTAGTCCATTGGCAGGGTCCCACTGCTCTGCATTTCTCTGATGCTGTCTGGCTGCCTTCAGCTCATTCCTTAGAGTCAGCCACGTTTCCATTCATGCTCTACGTGATGACTTTGTGGTTTACAGTGTTGATGCTTGTCTCCTGCCAGTCTCTTGTGAACATCATGCCTATCTCATGGAACTGAATCTCAAGGCTGGCTCTGTCCTCTCCCTATGCCAAGCTCGAGGCCAATGCTTTCTGCACCCCTTCCATCCACATCTTGCAGCTAGCTGCACATCATCTACTTGTCGCCATAACTCACATTGTTTGGATTCAACTCTCCCTACCCACTATGAGACTTATCTGTCTTGGTTTTGGTCATCTGTCTCTCCACCCGTGTTTCCTCTCTGTTGTATGTTTCAGAGGCAATGTGACACATGATTAAAGCTGACGCCAGGGCCACCCACTGACAAATCTCTATGCTATATCTCAGACTTCTTTTCCTTCCCCTTCTCTTTTCACCACTTGTCACATCTGGCCACCTACTCTTTCTTACAGCACAATTTTACCTTTGCCAGGAACTTGACCTCCTCATCGCCTCCTTGGAGTCTCCCTGTACAAATGTACAGATGCCTGTGCTGGTTTTTTGTAGGAGGAACGGCAGCAGAGCCCCCTTAATGTAAATGCTCGGAAGGTGGGGAGCAGCCACAAAAGCATCTCCTGCAGGAGGACCTAATTGAAGACCACCTGAGAGACCAAGGATTACTAATGTAGACAAAGCCAGCCAATTGGGAACTGCTGTTTAGAAGAGATGCTCCCTTGGGACAAATGGGGTGCGGGTGGAAGGTATTAAAGGAGCTTGCAGCAGCGTTAGGATGAGATGCCGTGGGCATTTCTCACCTGCTACTGGAGTCTGTACTGTTGATTCTGCGCACCTCACCTCCAACCCCACAGGGCAGGTAGGGCTAGGCAGCAGGTAGTCCACGGCAAAAGGAGCAGTTTTTCTGCCTGATTTTTCTTCTTCTTTCCTCACCCTAGGGTTCTCACTATGTTTTCTAGGGTTAGCACTGTTGATGAGGTAGCTCTAAGCATGCAACTGGCAAACCCATGCCCCTGCCTCAGAAGGTTTGTGTTTCTGGTTTTAGAGAAGGCATGGGTTGTGAAAGCTTCCTTGAGCTCATGGCTTTCTTTTTGTCTTCACTTCCCTCTTTCTCCCCACTGTTCCCCAAATAGCAAAACATGAAGACTTTCATGCGGCTCCTTTTTTCTCCTTAAATAACAGCATCTCATGGATACATCCCAGATCCTGACCAGTTTTTCAGCCTCCTCATTCTTTCTTTGTAGGAAAGTAAAGAAAAATGACTATCAGAATAGTCACCCTAGAGAAAGATGTTCAGTCTGTTGGGCCATGAGTTGTTGGTGACCCAGTTGTCTTGAGGTAAGCTGATAGAAACACACACATGCACACACACACATGCACACATATGCACAAATGCACACACACATGCGTGTGCACACACACAAACATGTACAAATGCACACACACACACACACATGCACAAATGCACACACACGTACACATACACACCCACAGAATCAAATGAAAGAGAGAGAGAGATAGTCCCAGCTGTTGGATTTTTCTCTATCTTGGTTCATATCTATGGTTTCTATGTTCTAGTTACTATGGAAAGCATAATATGATGGTGACCATGATATATTGGCAAAGCAAAATGTACTGAACTGTGCTGGCTAGTTTTATGTTACCTTCACACAAGCGAGAACCATTTGGGAAGAGAGAGACACAACTGAGAAAATGCCTCCATAAGACTGGCCTGTGGGCAAGCCTGGAGTACATTTTCTTAATCAGTGATTGATGTAGAAGGAGCTCAGTTCCATCTTAGTTAGGGTTTCTATTACTGGGATGAAACACTATGACCAAAAATCAAGTTGGGAGGAAAGGGGTTATTTGGCTTATACTTACATATTACAGTTGCTATTGAAGGAAGTCAGGACAGGAACTCAAACAGGACAGGATCCTGGAGGCAGGAGCTAATGCAGAGACCATGGAGGATGAGTGCTGCTTACTAGCTTGCTCCCTGTGGTTTGCTCAGCCTGCTCTCTTATAGAACCCGGGAGCATCAGTTCAGGGACTGCACAACTCAAAATGGAGGCTAGGTACTCCTCCATTGATTGCTAGCTGAGTAAATGTCTTGCAGCTGGATATCATGAAGGCATTTCCTTAACTGAGGCTCCTTCCTCTCCAGTATCATTGACCCGTCCAGCAGGTCCAGTTATTCGAGGGTCTCGAGGGGACCTCCTCCTAAGAACCAAGTGGGGGGGTAGAGAGAGACGAGGGCCTTGTGCGAATAACGACATGGAAACCGTTCTGGAATGCATCAAAGCCCCAATGTATTTCGAAAGGTCCAAGGCTTAAATGCACAAGCAAAAGGGGAAGTACAGATACTTATCAGTGGGAGGGATAGGGCAATACAAGCAAAAGGAGAAGTACTTATGGGAGGGGGGCAATAGAAATTCTTTCTTTTGGCAGCTACACGGGGAAGCAGGAACTTGGTGGTATCAGGGTGTGGTCAGGACATCTGTGATGACTTAGGGCTGGAACATCCCGTGGTTGTTCTCAGAATCCATGTGTTGGTGGCCCACTTTTGACCCCCTTTTCTTCTCAGGGGGAGAGGCCCAATTCAGAGATCAAGAGTTGTCTTAATAGCTCCCAACATATCATCTATGAGGTAAATCTCTGAACATGTCCTTGAAATTATCTACATTAGGTTAATTGAGGTGGTAAGACCCAATTTAATTGGAGGTGGCACCATTCCATGGGTTGGGGACCTGGGGTGAATAAAAAGGACAAAGAAGTTTGAGTGCTAATATTCACCACTTCTTGCTTCCTGACTGCAGACATAATGTGACCATCTCCTGAAGCTCCTGGTATTACATCTTTCCTGTCACAATGATAGACTGACTATATCATTGAACTATAAGCCAAAATAAACCCATTTTCTCTTCAGTTGGCTTTGCCAAGGTATTATACAGTAGCTACCAGAAAAGTAACAAACAGAGAATTTGTACCAGGAGTGGGGTTGCTTCTCATATTGCTTATTATATGTTTTTTTGGATGTTGGAAGTGGTTTCCAGGTAAAATGTTGAAGATTTTAGAAATTTGGGCAAGAAACATCCTTGAATAATCTAAGTAGAGATTAATTGGATGTTTTGATAAGAATTTAGAAAACCAAAGGTTCAGAGAAATGTTCCTACTATAGGCCTGGCTCAAGGAATTCAGAAGGGAGCAAGAATTCTATGGGAAGGGGCTAGAAGCCATTCTTGCTACATTCTGGAAGAACCTGACCATATTCTATTTCCTGAGGATTTGTATGAGGCTGAACTAAATAGTGATAAACGGGCCATCACATTGTCATGTAACCTCCACAAGCATGCTGCAACCTGTTGAATGCCCATAGATAGAGAGTAATGGACTAGTGTCTTTGGAAGAGGAGATTTCAAGTCAGCGTAGGATTCAGGCTATGGAAGGGCTATTGTTCAGTACTTTTATCCAAGTATACAGTGATAAAGGACAAAAAGTAGAACATAGAAAATTATGAAGTTTTGTGAATATGGGCTAGTTTGATGTTTCATACAGGAGAGTGTGTATGTCAGAGCAGCAGTAATTATTAAAGAGATCAGTGACAGTAAAGAGAAACCTGGCACTTTTCATGAAGACAATAGGAAAAGTAAGAAAACCATCTCACACTCACAATCCTCTTGCCACCATCATCTGAATGTTAGGATAATAGGCATATGCCACCAGCAACACAAAATTTGACATTATATAGTTTGTCAAATGAATTATTTTAGTATTTAACTTCCTTCCTATGTAAGTTTAGGATAAAAAAACCCAAATCATTACAAAGCTTTACTTGCTGATTGTGCTATTTATTTATAAGTGTTGGGTGAAAAGAGAAGAGAATGTGGCATAATGTAGCCTCCGGTTATTTCAGGCAGTGAATTGGAGTGTTGACAGATCTTGGCTATTTATCAAACTACAACATCTTTCTCCATGCACACATCTCAACTCAGTTGTTGTCATCACTCATATTTCCTGCTAATTGGAGTTGTCAGAGATGATCATAATATATTGTCTACAATAATCACATTTGGTCTGCTTGGAAGCTCAGACTGCAACCTCTTGAGAGCAGGGTGGGTCACCCATGAGGCAGTAGAAATATAAGCAGAGCATCTAAGCCTTTCCAGACTTAGTGAGGCAGTTCCCTCAGCTCATAATCTGCACTCTGTTGTGTAACTATGTCCCTACATAAGATGTTCCCTAGGGATCTTCATCTATGGCATCCATGGTTTTGACCATACATTGCTGGTTGGAGATGGACTGTGATATTTATACTAGGGAAATTGGCAGGTGTTACACACCACATCTCCCTTATGAGAACTGTTAATTAAATAGTTACTAACACATCTCCTTGGGGCCCTTAGTCCTATTGAATAGCAAAGTGACTAATGTGGTGGCTCTGTATGAGGAAGTAGTAGCACTGGAACCCAAGGCTGCAGCTTATAGTAGTTCAGCTTGGAGTTATTGATGTTACTTTACAGTAGTACATAAACATGGAGCATGCACATGTGCACACATGGAGCATGCACATGTGCACACATGGAGTATGCACATGGAATATGCACATGTGTGCACATGGAGCATGCACATGTGTGCACATGGAACATGCACACGTGTACACATGGAGCATGCACATGGAGCATGCACATATGTGCACATAGAGTATGCACATGTGTGCACATGGAGCATGCACATGTGTGCACATGGAACATGCACATGTGTGCACATAGAGTATGCACATGGAATATGCACATGTGTGTACATAAAGTATGCACATGTGTGCATATGGAGTAGAAATGGCTTTAAAGATGGCTTTTCCCACAGTGATAGTGCATGGTGTGGTACTTTATTGTGATCCTGGGCAGTGGCCATGAATCACAACCCCTAGCTGGCCTTTTGATCACAAGGGTAAACAGTGCACATTCTACAATGTGTTGCATTATTGGTTAATCTGGAGTATTGGGTTGATCGGCCCTGGAATCAACCAAGAAATAAGATCCTGAGCCACTCTGTGAGGGCATTTATAGGGAGGACTAACTGATGGGGGAAGACTCACCCCCAGTATTCGTGGAACCATTTTGTGTGGCCCAGATTTGAAGAGGCCAAAGTAGAAAGCAATGCTGGCTGCCTGCTTTCCTTTGCCTGCCCGCCTTTGCTTCTTGATGGTGAATGCATCGGTTTTGTAGCTGCTGCTGAAGCATCCTTCACTGATATTGAATTCCAGCTTCTCTGGGTTCCACTGTGGGCTGAGGACCAGCAACTCTTGAGGAGTCCTCTGCTGCAGACCCTCTTGGTCCCTTGTCTGCATGGAACGGGACTCTAGTGCAGGTGGGCAAGGAGTCAGCAGGAATTGACAGACAGACTCGACACAAGGGAGTGTCGATCTGAATGTAATTTGTCAAATCGAACATCAAACTTTTTATACAGAAGAAAATAGGGAAGTTGGGTGACACACCGGCAAGGTACAAAGAGGTTACTGGATTCTTACACAAAACAGAGGAATGCAAACACGAAAGAACTGGCAGGAACCAACTGGGGTAAAACTCAATATTAACAACCGGGATCAAAAACAGTTCCACCTAAGGTCCACTTAATCTTAAAAGCCAGGGGCAAGGGCTTTGTGCTCTTGCCATAGTTCCTACTCTAGTCTATTGTATAGTCCACCTTCCCCCTAGGCCATTGTAAATACTTGTGTATGGGTGTAACTCAGATGTCTACGGTTCTAAGTATCTACTCTGATTCCTCTTCAGGTCACAAACTTCCTTCTTCCTAGATAATGGTAAATTCCTGTGTAGGGCAGTGACTTAGCTATCCATGCCCAAGGTCGGATCAAGGACTGCCTAGAATCTAACTTAGCTATATGTCAAAATATCAATCCTTAGGAGCACTTATAATAACGCAATATTAAGGGAAAGCACACAGATCCTTTACCAACTAAAGCAAGGGCATTGGAGCATTCTTTATACAGGATGCCACGATTCCAGGAGACTAAGTTTCTGTGAACCTTTTGCCTCGGAACATTGCCCAGGTTTTGGGGGCCTGTCACGCTTGTCACTACTGGAGTGGATGTAGCAGTCCTCCAGGTGATTAGCACTGGATTGGGATAGCCAAGTCTTTGTAGTATGTAGAAAGCCAGCCCCCATCTGTTGTATTCCATTCTAGTAATTTTTTAAAAAAAGTTTTCTTTACAGTTTATTGTCATTACCTGTTTATCTGTGTACCTATTTTATATACTTATATACTTGGGCTTGTGTATAACTTTCTTTGAGTAAAAAATGGGTTACAAGTGGGAAAATTTAAGAAGCCCAGGTCCCCACTTTTCTCAGTTTGGAACCTTGATGTCAGAATCCATTCTCATTTTTGATATGCTTAGTCACTGTTTAGTGGGGCTGTTTTATTCTCTGGTGCTCCAGAAACTGCTGGGATGAATTTCTGAGGTATCATCTAGTCTCTAGGAGGGGTAGGTGTTTCCCCTCAGAGCTCACAGATGCTTCCTTTAAAAGCCCCGCCTTCTCTGTGGAGCCCCCTAGAAGCCACAACAGGTGGTCTTTCACCTGGTCCTGGCTTCAGAAGGTGACTGGAGCAGTGTGCTTCACTTTCCTCAACCCCTTAGGGGCCTTTAGTGAAAGGCAACCCATTTTTGGCTTCTGGCTCTCAGCCTGCCCATCTTGGGGCCACACCTATATCCGCAGGCACTTCTTTCTCCACATTTGGGCCATCTTCTCTTTATGTAGATTCCTGGTGGCTCAGTATCTTGTAACCATCCCATCAGGGATGATGCTCTTCTTGAGGGATGTTCAAAGTCCCACCCCCCCTTTGGCTATCAGATGATTAGACAGTGAGTTTCGGAAAATTAGAATCTCTTCAGGGGTCTGTGCTGGGAGGAGGAAGAGATTGGGGCTCTGGTGACAGCTGGAGAAGGGATCTTGTCTCCCAGACTGAGGCTTCATGCAATTCTGACCACCTTGCAGGAGAGACTGAAACTGAGGCAATCATGAGCGAGGGGTGGGCAGGACCACACCCTGGCAAAGCCTGCTTAGTTGTGTATCCTCTTGCCCTTTGTTTAAGCAGAAACCTTGTGTGGTACTCTGAAGAAGGACTCGGTGGTCACTGAAGTTCTTTATTTGTTCCCTCTTCCCAGGGTGACCACATGTAGTAAATCTCTACAGTTCACTGTTCTATGTTTATTTGGCCTGTTGAGAATCGGTGGCTAAGCCTGCCTTGTCAAAGCCCAGGCTCTGACCATAAAGACTTTGATTACAATTTCTGCCTCCTGGTACTTTCATTACAGCCACAAACAACAGAGTGTATGCTCCTTGCATTTTGTGCAGAGGATGGGAGGTGTAACTGTTGGGTGGCCATGGTAGCTGGTCACGTGACCACAATGTCTGTGACAAGTCGAAATTCTTTAACATGAGAGAAATCTCCCATGAGCATTGAACATCCTAAGCTATACAGGGTCCCCATGTTGATGCTAAGTGGTGACGGCCTTGCTCCTGGCTCCTGACCATCTTCGTACTCTGTTCCTCATTAGTGGGGAACATGACCATTCTTCGGATGATTACGGAAAGGTTTAAGGTACAACCTTTCCTTTCGGGAACTGTAATGGACACACATGAGTCAGACACGCATACTTGAAGTGTTGTTCTCTCCACTGTAACTCCCACTTGCTACCTACCACTCTGGTAGTGAGGAATTCCAGATGCCTGGGAACTCTGTCAGGTCCACTCCATGCTAAGCCTGGTGGATCAGCTTGCTTCTTTTTTCATTTGTCTAAGAAAGAGTGTAAAGAAATTTTAATCTAACAAAATGGCGACTCTGACATGAGATCACATCCAAAGACCTTCTTGGTCTGTGTAATCCAGCTGGAATACAGACATGCCTTTACTCCAAAGAGACAGAGGCAAGCAGATCTCTGAGTTCAAGGCAAGTCTGGTATAGAGCAAGTTACAGATAAAGAAAAGCTGACATCCAGGCATGGAGGTATATGCCTTTAATCCTAGTACTCAGGAGACAGAGGCATGCAGAACTCTGAGTTCTACTCAGTCAGTTTGGTTGAGTCAGTGAATTGAAGGCCATACAGGGGAGTGGAGTTCATGACTGTTCAGGTGTGGAGTTCAGAGGAAGTTTTTACAGGAACAGTTGTACAGAGACAGGTTGCAGAGAGAACAAGCTAGACACAGGTAAAGACAGAATGAGCCAGAGAATGAGAAGGAGCCTGAAGATTAGAACAGATTGCCAGAGTTAGTTTGAGGCCAAGCAGAGCAATTCCGTGTAAAACAGGGAAACCAGTTTGAAACAGCTTAGAGAGGAGTTTGAGCCAGAACAGCTAAGTTAAACCAGACAGACAGAGCACAGAGAAAACTAGAAAGGACAAACTTATTAAACAGTAGTCTCAGAGGCTGAAAACATTTTAGCCCTAGATAAGATTGTACAAAGACAAGAAGCTTCCAGGACTAGGCCGAGGTTAGCAGACTGAGGCAGTGAGCCTCAGAAACGACAATTACATCATTACATCAGGCAAATCAAGGGGTTATTACAAAGATCGTGGCATTGATTCCTAAAGTGATTGTATTGATTATTCTTAGAAAAAAAATCTACATGTACACTTTGTGTATACATTTAAATACACATCTTTTGAAAGAAAAAAAAAAGGCATTTGCCCTCCCCCCACAGCAGAAAACCCTTTTCATTAAGGAAAGGAAAACACAAGCATTGAAAGGATTTTCTTTCCTTTTTTGTATTTCTCTATATATGGTGTGTGTGTGTGCATGTGCATGTGTGCATGCATGTGTGTGTGTGTGTGTGTGCTACTTAGTTTTGTGTCAACTTGACACATGCTAAAGTCATTTTGGAAGAAGAAACTTGGAGAAAATTCCCCCACCATATTGGCCTGTGGGCAATACGTATTTTCTTGACTGACAGTTGATGCAGGATGTCCCAGTTGGCTGTGGGCAGTGCCACCATTTGGCAGGTGGCCCAGGTGCAATAAGAAACACACTGAGCAAGCCAGCAATCAGCAGTCCGTATGTTCTCTGCTTCAGTTCCTGCCTATAGATTCCTGCCCTGACTTCTTTTGATAGAGGACTGTGACCTCAGAGTTATAAGCTGGGACAAACCCTTTTTTCTTCAAGTTGCATTTGGTCATGATGTTTCATCAAGCAATAAAAACCCTAAGCAAGTCCGTGTGTGTGTGTGTGTGTGTGTGTGTGTGTGTGTGTGTGTCCTTGTGTATGAATGCACATGTGTTTGTGTATGTGCATGCACATGTGTGTGCATGTATGTGTGTATGTGCATTTGTGTGTATGTGTGTGAACATGCATCTCTGTGTGTGTGTGTGTGTGCGTATGTGTGTATGCAGATATGTGGAAGTCAGAGGAGAACTTTGGCTCTTAATTGATGTCTACGTGGTTTAAGATAGGATCTCTTGCTATGCACTGTTTTGTATGCCAGGCTAGCTGACCACAGCTTCTTAGGATTCTCCTGTCTCTCCACCCTTAACCTCATCATACTGGGGTTTGGATTACAGTTACAGATAGCTGTGTCCAGCTTGTACATCGGTTATGGAGGTCTGAATTCAGGTCCTGCAGCTTGCACATCAAGCACGTTAATGCTGAGCACCCTCACAGCTCTGTCTGCCTTCTCCTGCATTTTCTTACCCTTCCCCCTTCTCTTTAGAGATAGTGTGTTGCTATCTCTAAACTGTGTACCTCTGACTGGCCTAGTACTCACTATGTAGCCCAGGCTGGCAGTCATCCTACCTAAGCCTCTTGTATCCTGAGGGTGCACGAGTGTCCTATCATGCCTAGATTAAAAATGATTTTTGAGAATATTTTATATTAAACATGAAATTGATAATCCCACAAACAAACAAAACCAAAAAAAAAAACCAAAAATTAAAAAATGTAATAAAATTGAGAGTTGGTTTCTGTTCCTGTCTGCAAAAGAGGACTTCTTTGGGCAGCATAGATTGATGGGTTGGGTCAAATGATGTCAGATGGTGGGTGATGTCACATCACAGGGTGAGCTGGCTCTTTCTCCTGCTTGCTCCATGAAGCCTGGCTACATCTGGCAGCTCCTGACTCTGTTCTAGCTGTTGCTGAGAGGCCCGGCTTTGCAGGAAGCATGTTATGTATGATGTTCAGTATGGTTCAACTGTCTCCAGTTGCATTTCCCTGGAAACCCTGCAGGTGATTCTTCCAGAATCTTCTTGAGGTCCAAGGGTGAAGACCAGGACTACTTTCCTGGGGTTACTGACCTGTGTTGACTTGGGTCCATTCCCTGAGAATCTCTTCTGACCTGGTGTGTAGGGTCAGTGGACACACCATCCGAGGCTATTGGAAGCTTTAAGTCAAGAGGCCTTCTAGGTCTAATTCATGATATCTGTGTTGATGAGGAGACTGGGGACTGGATAAGAGGACCTGAGTACAGGTTAGAATTAAAGAGTTCAGACTCATGCTCAGATCACTGTCTGCAACTTCCAGGGTCTCTGAATGGCACTGGTGCTAATCTCCGGCTGCTGACAAAACAGATTCCTGGGCCAACGTCAGTATACTAGGTCAGCAGGGTACCACAAAAGCATAATGTGACCCATGAGGGAAGTTTAGACTTTGCCAGTGTTTATAATAAAAATGTAAAAAGAAACAACTGACCTTTTAGTAGTATACTTTATCTAAACCATTAAAGCCACTTTACCATTTTAACGTATGATATCCGTGAGAAGTTATTAATGAGTCCCTGTCTATTCAGAACTGTAGTTTTCTTGTTAGTGAGGATGCTGGAGAGATCCCAGGGCCTTGTGTGTATGAGGCAGGAGATCTGCCATTACAAGACAGGTCTGAGTTCAGAGGGCACCAGCTGAAGTCTCTGGGGTTTTGATACATTAACTGTGGAGTCACGTGTTTAGCATAGAAACAGTGGCAGTTTATAGGAAAGAAGACGACTGACTCTCTGGGAATGTGTATGAACTAGTGAGCTGGGGAGAGCTGTGCCAGCAAGCGATGTGCCCGTCTTACAACCCTCCGCAGACCTGGCTCATGACCCTCCACAGGTGACATTCAGAGCACCCACCTCTCCCACATTTGCATGCGTATTCTCTCCGCAGTCTGTGCCTCTGTCGTCCATGTTGGAAAGTTCCCAGTTAACTGGCTTCTTTCCTGTGTTAATATCTCTCTCTCTCTCTCTCTCTCTCTCTCTCTCTCTCTCTCTCTCTCTCTCTCTCTCTCTCTCTCTCCTGCTACACTACTGCTGAGCTGTGCCCATGGTCTGGTACCAGGCTTTGGGATTTGCTGTGTATTTTCCAGTACACTTCAGTTTGTTCTTGCTGTGTTTCAGAGTCCTGAAGCCACAGTGGCTGTCTCGTGGCTCCTCTTGGGCACAGCACAGATCTGCCAGTACTCAGTTACTTCTCTTCGAACCAACACAAGGGGAGCCGACGCCGTGCGACTCTCCTCTGCTGAAAGGCCCACTACACCGCTGTGCGACATGTATTAAACTTTGAGGGCACATCAGAAGGCAGGGAAACAGCTGCACTGCAAATTTGCAGGACACCACTAGACAGAGACACACAGGTTATACACCGCCCACGGACCTATGAGCAGCATGCTTGCACACGCATACTAGTGTGAAAAGCCTGGTCCTCCATGTGTGGCAAGCAGTGTGCTCTGTGAAGTGGCACAGTAGAATTTCCAACCAGGAGCAGCTGCGCTTTCCCAATTCAATTCATTACTGCAGTCAGAGGATTTTTGGACAGGAATCAACTTGTTCCACTTGACAGTACCTCTCTATGCTCTGCCTATGTCCCAAGCCTGGACTCACAAAGGTGTTCTCTGTGTAAATTTTCAGGTGGTGGAAAAATTGGCATGGAAAATCAAGACAAATGTCTGTTTAAAAAATGCAGCCCCAAGAGAGTGTGGGAGAAGAGGCAGGAAGGGTTTCCATTCACAGTTCCACCTTGCTCTAGCTGGAACGCTTTGCACAATGTCAAGGGTGGAAATGCACTTGAATTCCACTAAGATGCGTGTACACCAGAGGGCTCTTGTACTCCTGTACTTGGTTGGCATGAATGGAGTTGCCTGACCCCTCTAAGCTAAGGATATCAATTCTAAAAATCTGTGTTTCTGCCTTCTCCTGTCTTTCTTCCTTTCTTGGGAGTATGGGGAGAGAACAGCAATGAGTCATAGGAAGTAACTGTCTCCTGGGCCAGCATGGGCTTGGAAGGATTTATGATGTCATCCTGTGTGATGTCATCTCTGTCCATAGTATCTACGGTGATATCTAAGTGTGCGACATCAAGCAGTAAAATGTGAAGAGCTAGGTACGATGCAGGTAGATGGCTCAGTGGGTAAAGTGCTTCCCTTGCAAGCATGAGGACTTGTGTTTGATCCCCAGAAACCATGTGAATGAGATGAGAAATGTGCACCCGCAGTCCCAGGGCTGGAGAGGTGGAGACCTGCAGGTCCCAGGGCTCACTGGCCAGGGAGCCTAGTGGAATTGGCAGACCTACGTCCCAGTGGGAGACTCTGTTTCAGAAGCCAGGATAGATGGCTCCTGAGGAGTGGGACATGATGTTGACCTCCAGCCTTCACACACGTGCACACATGCCTCCTACACACACACGCATGCACCCACATTCACACTCACATGCCATACACACAAAGGAGTTTGAAATAAAGACCAACACCGGCAAACATGGATTATACCTAAGACCCTCAGTTGATGAACTTCTTTAGCCCTAGCCTAAGCTGATATGAGCTATGATATTTATCCCCCTTCTACAATGGGGGAACTGAGACACAGGCAGGTGAGTTACTTTGTTCAGGTGGCCCAGCTGGTAAGGGACAGCATAAGGTTCCAACTGAATCAACTGATTGTTGTGGTAAACGTCCAACCCAAGTAAGGCCAGGCAATGAAAACACAATCAATATGAATGCATGCTGTGCGCCTGGAGTGGGCAGATCTACCGCTACACTACCATCTTCCCCATAGAAGAGACCCCTTAGAACCTGTGGTTTCTCCAGGCCAGCTGCTTCTGCCTCACTTCCTCTTCCTCCTCTCTCTCTCTCTCTCTTTCTCTCCTAAAACCTCAGCTCCACCTTCCCCCCTTTCTCTGCCCAAACATGGCTCTAGCCTTTATTTATAAATTAAGGTGGGAAGGTTTACAGGAAGTCACCTGAGTGCTGACTCAAAATGAGCCCCAGGGCTGTCCCCGGCAGCTACCTTTCCCTTAGCCCAAAATGCCAGCCGCACACAGGGAGGCTTGGAAGCCTCAAATACCTTCCCACCAACCTTCTCCTGAAGCCCGCCACTCTCTGATTTTCCAGCCCTTGATGGGATACATTAGCTCAACCGCCTGGGTCCCCAGGTTGGACTCTTCTCTCTGCCAAGGAGACCTGTAGAGCCAGAGTTACCCTGGAGCCTTTCCACCACGGTCATGCTGATTTGATAGACGGGCCTCTAGGTATTACAATATGCAGGGAGCAGTAGTACAGTTGATACTTACCTTAGTCCTTGCTCCCTAGAATACAAGGCAAAGGGATATGTCTGCTGCCTCCTGGAGGTTCCCTCGGCCCAAGCAAAGCCATTTCCCAGGGGACCAGGTCACACAGTCACATGACTAACAACCCACCTTTGCCCTCTCCCTATCACGTGTGCCCTCTGGCTAATGATGACCACACATCGAGGAAGGTTAGGGACAGGCACAGTGGGAACCTGTTTTAAAAGGATGATTGGGATGCTCTGTACCAGTGTTCTTTAGGCCCGTGAACTTGTCAGTGGGCAGCGTCCAAAGTCTTTCAGGAGAAGTAGCATGCGGAGTGTAGATTTGAGGGATGAAGGATGCTACGTAAGCCTGGAGACCATTTTTTCTCCCCTAACTGGCATTAATTTCATTCAGTGCTTCACTTTCCTGAGAATCTCCTCCATCAAGAGATGGAGACCGGCACAGAGAACCACAACCAATCAAAATGCAGAGTCCCGGATCCAGCCCAGCGGCCACGCCTACAGCCCAACTCCTGCAGCTGAGGCTCAGGGATTGCTGAGGCAGAAGGGGCAGAATGACTAAGAGCTGGAGGATCAGGGGATTTGCTGTGAGATTGTGTCTCCTAGGAATAGCAGAGTGCGTGTATCCGTGAGGTTTCGCCCACATAGCTGCCTAAACATGGCGCGAACAAGGATGCTACCAGTAGACATGCTAACAGGAAGTGGGAGAGTTTACAAGGCCCCAGCCCTGGATAAAGAGCTACCGGCAACTTAGAGATGCTGGGAGCATGATAGTAGTCTTCCCCAGGGAAGAGTGCAGCAATCAGCCCTCCAATAGCCAAATGGTCAGCCTGAAAATATAATCACAGGTAACACCGTGTAGACTGAGCAGGCTGTATTTTTATATATAATGGCTTATAATCTCACACAGGCACTGAGTCCCACAGGAGGGGCTCATAGCCATGCAAGGACAGAAGCAATCATTTAATACAAGAGAGAAACTGCAATCCTTAGACCGCCCCAGTTCCTGAATAATGACATAGAGGTTTATTCTTATTTACAATGCTTATAGCCTTAAGCTAGGGTTGGTTCCCAACTAGCTTGTAACTCAGTTATCTCTTTTTGACTATCTAAGTCGGCTACATGGCTAGTTACCTCTCCTCAGTTTCGTATGCCCAACATCGCCCACTTGCCCCGCCCCCTGCAAGTCTGGGTGGCCAGTCTTCCATTGGCTCTATCCTGGAATTCCTCTCTCTCTCCAGATATCCCGTCTTCTAAATATGCTTCAATTTATTGGCTGTCAGATTTTTATTGACAGGTGATGCTTCCACACAATACTGAAGAGATTGTCCCGACAAGTAATAGACTCAGAGAGGAAATGTCTTGCTACAAAGATGCTATAGAGATGTTTCAATGTTTTATCTTTTTGAAATTTTATTTACAAATACATATGTACATATTCCTGGGGTATCAAGGGATGTTTTGATATGTGTGTGTATGTGCTATGTCATGTTCAGTACAGGACACACACATATGATTTGATATGTGTTATATCATGTTCAATACAGAACACACACGCATGTTTTGATGTCTTCATATGCATTCTGTCATGTGCAGATCAGTATACACAGGTGTATTTTTTACACATCAATCATTCCCTCGAGGTGAGTGTATCTTCCTCTGCAGTCACCCCACACTGTGGTCCATCACCAGAACTTAACTGGTCCATCTCAGTGTAATTTGACTGGCTTCTTTCTCCCCCTCCCTCATCTGCTCTCCTCAGCCTCTGGTCACCACTGTTCAATTTCCGACAAAATCCACTCTTTTGGATCCCACATGTGACAGGATCCCTCAGTGTTTGTCTCTGTGTGCCTGGATTATTTTCTTCGGCACAAAGTCCTCCGGGTCCGTCCATGTTGTGACAAACGATGAGAATCACCCATTCCTTAAGGCTGAAGAACATTTAAGTTTGTACACACACCATGTTTTCTTCATCCGCTGGCTGTTCATCTCCAGCTTTTGGCTGTTGTGAATAGTGCCACAAAGAAAATGAGCTCACAGAGGACTTACGGTGAACCGAATCCATTTCTGACAGCAGGCTGCTTGATTGTAACGTACTTCTTACTTAGAAGTTTTGGCAGACTTGCCACATTGTTTTCCGTGATGGCCGTGTAAATCACAGTGTGCGCAGCATCAGTGGTCGGCTCCGTTCTTCACCGTGTGCGCAGCATCAGTGGGTGGCTCCGTTCTTCACCGTGTGCGCAGCATCAGTGGACGGCTCCGTTCTCCACGGTGTGCGCAGCATCAGTGGACGGCTCTGTTCTCCACGGTGTGCGCAGTATCAGTGGGTGGCTCCGTTCTCCACCGTGTGCGCAGCATCAGTGGACGGCTCTGTTCTCCACACTGTGTGCAGCATCAGTGGGTGGCTCCGTTCTCCACGGTGTGCGCAGCATCAGTGGACGGCTCCGTTCTCCACACTGTGCGCAGCATCAGTAGATGGCTCCGTTCTCCACCTGGTGTGCAGCATCAGTGGAGGCTCCGTTCTCCACACAGACTTTCGAGCACCCATCATCTTGTCTTTATAGCGTCTTCCTATCTGGAATGACAAGATACTTCTTTGTGGTTTTGCTGTACCTTTCTCTGGTGCGTTGTAATACTGAGTTTATGTGTCTGTTGCTGTTTTCACGCCATCTTTTGAGCGCCTACACCCATCGTCTGTTTCCATCAGATCGTCCTTCCCTTGCTGTTGAATAGAGGTCCTTCTCTTTTATGGAAATCTGCCCCTTGTCAGACATGTGGGTTTCGGACATTTTCTTCCATTCAGTAGTTTTTCTTCCTGTTACCTGTCCTGTCCAGAAACCTAACATAACAATGACATTTTGCATTTATCTTGGAGTCACATACATACTCCTTGCCTATTCCCTCATCCTGAATTATAATGTCTATATTTTCTTGGTAAATTTTGATACCTTCTGGTGGTGCATTCAAGTCTTTAGCTCATTTGAGTGTGTGTGTGTGTGTGTTGAAAGATAAGGAACCAACCTTATTCCCTGTCTGTTATTTCTAGTTTTTGTTTTGCTTTGGTTTTTTGTTTTGTTTTTGTTTTTGTTTTTCAAGACAGGGTTTCTCTGTGTAGCCCTGGCTGTCCTGGAATTCACTTTGTAGACCAGGCTGGCCTTGAACTCAGAAATCCTCCTGCCTCTGCCTCCCAAGTGCTGGGATTAAAGGCATGTGCCACCACTGCCCGGCTATTTCCAGTTTTCCTTTCTCCTGTGAATGCTCTTGGCAGTTTTCTGATACCCAGATGACTGTAGAAGATCAGAGCTCACTCCTCAGTTCCCATTGGTCCATCCAATTCCCCATCGCCATGCTGTTTTTGATGCTGAAACCTTGTGCTGGCCCAAATCATGTTCCAGGTTTCTAGTCGCTGTGGGTCAGCAGCAGCAGATCACATGCGTTCCTAGAATGTGCCACACATGCTCTCTGACCATGTGCTCCGGCCAGAACATCCTTTCCCACGATCCCCAATGAGTGTTCTGCTCCTCCTCTGAGATGCTGTTCACCAGCTTCCTTCTGGAAGTTTCCTATGACTTATCTTCAACCAAAAATGATCCTGCATCCTCTCTGCTTCCCATGGGGGGTGGAGGTGTTGTTTCCTGTCGAGCCTCCTGAAGGATGGAGAGCACACACTGTAGTTTTTCCTCTTTCCGGGGCATTACAAACACAGCTCCTGGGCACAGCATGCCTAACTTTTACGACAGACTCTCAGGTGATATGTCTGTACAGCATGCTTTCCACTAGTCTTCGTGGCTCAATGTGGCCCCCTTGAGACTTTTGTGTCTCCCTGGCTGTGTCCTTTTCTGTGCCTGTGCTTCTTGGCTCTACACATCTCCTCACGAAGGACTTCCCGTGTCTCCCCCAATCCGTTCTTCCTTGTTAAGCATACGCCTATTCTTCTGTCGGAGCCTGTGTCCACTCCTATTGCAGTCTACCGTTTCCAACAGATGCAAAATCCTCTTCGATGAGAACATTCTGATTAGTTTCTTAGAGCTGAGATGGGAACACTGTGTTCAGCACGGAGTGAGAAGGAAAAAAAAAACATTTTTGAATAAACGTGTCCACCTTCCAAGTGAGCCACGGATTGCTCATCCTTGCCTCCCGAGCGCTGCGCAACCTGGTTAGTCCAAGATTGATGCTACGTTCCATCTAAGATGTATTGGGCCGCCATGTGATGCTCTCCTGAGAGAAGAGAAGAAGGATGCAGAATGCTGAGAGACTCTACATGTGCCAAAGAGGATGGGGCTGGTAAAATTGTAGGGAAAACCCAAAATATATAGTGACATATTAGACAGACAGACATCTAGGAAAATATATATGAGAAATGAAATTCATATTCTTGGACCATTTTTCCTTTTTTCCCCCCTTCTTTTTACATTTTAAAAATTTGAATCCTCTCCAAAGAGTAGAGCCTCGAGGAACTTGGAGCAGGTGTGTTTAATTATCTAGAACAATACACTGTTGATTATCATCTGGGAGTGTGAATTCTTAACCCTTAGGTCGGCACCTACTGTGTCTTAGCCACCCTGGAAGCCTTTTTTGTTTTTTGTTTTTGTCAGGGTCAGAATTCGTCAGAGAAGTAAAGATTACAGTTTTTGGACACCATGAGAGATGAGGTTCTGAGCCAGGCTGGAGGTGGGCGGTTCCTGTCGAGGCAGAGGAGCATAGGAGAGTTATTCCCGTTCTTCAGAAAGCGTGAGAGAAATTTGGCAGCACTATGTAGATTTCATGGGATTTGGGGGCCGTGAACATGTTCTGAGTCCTGTGAGCTCGGTAGGCGAGGTCAGACTCAGGGTTTGCACTTTTATGAGAGACTGTAGTTTAGACTGCTGGAGGTCGGCTAGTGGAGCTGCTCTTACGTCGCGTCGCCGTAAGCAGAGCTTTGAAGATAAATGTTCCCCCACTCCGGGAGGAACTGAATGATCGCTTTTTGGAAAAGGGCCAAACTCTGCAGGGTGATCCGCTCCACTCGCACTGTTGAGTTTTGAGAGATTTATTTTAAACACAGGCATTTATGTGGGAGAAAGGTTCACCTTCATGTCTTCTGTTTTCTTTGTCAGTGAAGATGCAATTATGAAGGCGGAAAAGGCACCCGAGTGAGGTCTTTGCAGATCCTGGCAGGCTTCGTTCCTTTGATCCTGGCAGATGTACTTCCATTGTCTCAGCCAGGAAGCAGACCCTGGAGCAGATGTGGTCTCATAGCTCAGGTGAATGATGCTGAACTGCTGGGTGGGAGGGATCCCGTCTCGTCTCCATTTTCCTCCTGAATCATCACGTGCTTTCTGTAACAGGTCACAAGCCCCCGCTTCACATCCTTGGATATCCTGAGGCAAGGCTGAGGGAAATTGCCAACAGCTTCTGAGCTATGATAGGGGCTGTTTGATTTGTGAGGTTACCAGCCAACCTGGGGGAAGGAGTAACATTGAGATTCACTGGCAGTAGGAAAGGCTAACCCAGGAGAAAACCCACACAATAATATTTTAATACAAAATACCGGATGATGTCTCGTGAACTCTTCTCAGGGAAATGAGGCTTTACATCTATTTGCCTGCAATAGGGCGCCAATGATAGACCACAGGCGCACTCGCACCTATGTCTAAGTTGGTGAACTAGTAAGTTTATTTTGGTTGTAGTTTTATATAAGAGTGAGGGCAACTTGCAGACGGTTATACCATCAAATAAAAGTCTCTAGACCTGTAGAAGTGTTGACTGCGTGTATGGCTTGTATATCCTTGGGGAGACCCTAGAGAGCACACAGCCTGATGTGCCCTTCCTTGGTCCCCAACGGAACACTAATGAACCCAATCTTGCATGGGACTCCCTCGGGTTTTCACAGTTCAACAGGGAAATTGCCGTGCCATGCACAGAGAACAGGCTCCTACAATATGTGATCATGTGGAAGTTGTGGTTTGAAAAACTACAGTCAGTATACAGGCTGGGGATACAGGTTTTGAAAGTAAACAATTACAACCTAGTTGGTATCAAAAAATGCGCCCCCCCACCCCCTGGAGGGCACAGTTTGATTGGTTGCAGGCATCTTGTCCTACGTCTTTAAGGAAAAACACCCTTCACTGTCTCACTTGTCTGCCAGGGAGAGACCTACTATAAACTTCAACGGTCTTCACACATAGAGCCAGGGAACTCATTTTCACCCAAGATCAGACTCCTTAGTGTCTTTCAGTGTCTGTTGATAATCAGAGAAATTCTATCCACAAAGGACACACCCTTCAAGTCCACAATAGAAGAAGGTATAAGTGGTGGAGGAAAGCTCGAGAAATACCCTGGATATTTTGTAAATAGACAGGAGTGGCTCTGTGCTTCTTTCTTGTGCAACATTAGTAAATGTTCTACAGTTTAGTGCAAAGTATTTAAAAGCCATTATAAAACCGACCCCAAAGTTTCTCAAAAAATGTGAAATATTATTTTAAAAATATTTCCCCAAACTATTTGACACTTTGAAAATATTTAGTCCTATTACACTAAATTCTAAGTTGGGTCATTGACAGGGGCACATTAATATTACTCCCATTACTGACCATTAGGGTAGAGATGATCTCACTTAAGCCTACTTGGTAGACAGTGTTGTTTCTACCACCACACCCCCTGATGAAAATACTGGTGCTTTTAGAGGATCCAGAGTTGGGGGAGGAAGACTTGAAGTGCTATGTGCCTGACTCCAAAGTCACTGATCTTGATCAGACTTTCAGAGTCTCTTTCTTCTGCCATATCTATAGTTCAGTCACTTTTTACAACTCGGACCTTGGAATAGTTTTTGCATCATCTAACCAGAAAGAATACAAGTGGAGAGCAGGAGAGAGGGAAAGGGAGATAGAGGGAAGGAGAGGGAGAGAAAAGAGAGATGAAAGAGAGAGGAGACAGGAGAGAGGAAAGTGAGAGAGAGCAAAAGAGAGAATGAGAGTGAGAGAGAGAGAGAGAGAGAGAGAGAGAGAGAGAGAGAGAATGAGAGGAAGTGAGAGGGAGTGAGGGTAAGAGAGAGTATGAGAGCAAGAGAGAGAGCAAGAGAACAAGAGAGTGACAGAGCAAGAGCAAGTGAGAGAACAAGACAAGAGAGGGAGAGAGAGCACCTTTAGTTATTTGTCTCACTTGAAAACTAGGAACATTTGTGGTTTGGCATGTATATTTACATACATGGTGGTGTCTTCCCAGAGGCTTCAGAACAGTAGTCTTGCCTTTCTCCTTGTCCACATGCCTTACTGATAATCAAGGCCACTTGGGTGATTCTAGAAGCTTGCCTAAACCGGTCACACTGCCTCACGTTTGTAAGTGTAGAATCATTCCCCACTGAAAACTGTTAGAGGAATTTACTTGCTGTCAGCGAGTGAGTAACCAAAGAAAAGTCCGGAGACTCAACAGGCCTCCCGACCCATCTCTTTCCCTAGTTGGCAACTCTCTCCTCACCTCCAGTCTGATTTCCTAGTCTGTGCTCTGGCCTCACTCTACAGAAGGCGATTCTGTTTTCTTTCTATCCATAAACTCAGCTAATCCCTCTGCCTTCAGATAGCTCCTCTTTGCCTAAGCTGGCTTCAGTGAGCTCGAATCCCTTGCAGTGATTTGGCCAAGCTCACTCAGGCTTTCTTCTGTCTCTTGCATTAGAGCAGAGGGATGTGCACGGGCTAGAGATGTGCTTCATCCATTTGTTGCATTAGAGCAGAGGAATGTGCACGGGCTAGAGATGTGCTTCATCCATTTGATGCTGTAGACAAATCTGACCTACTTGAAGGTTAGCAGCATTAACTGAGCAAATAGGTTTATTTACCTCCAGGCACTGAAATTGTGAATATTTAGAGGGAAGAGGCTTTTTGAAATTTGGGACTCCATTATGATGACTTGGTCTAGTACTCACTTTCTGTAAAGCCAAACACCCATAGGAATTATAACTCTGCCTTTCATTTAGGGAAACGGTTGTCACAGTCAGTTAGCTAAAGGGCTGGGGTGCTGGCTCGTGGGTATGCACACTACTCCATATAAAAGGGTGCTTGAACTTAGTAGACACTAGTAAGTATATAATGGTAGTTTAGTGGTCCCTCAGAAAGTGAAATATAGAATCATCACATGGCCCAGGCAATTCATTCCCAGGTATTTGAAAGTAGTAATTGAAAATAAGTAGTTAAATATAAACAGATGACTGTGTGTGCTTAGGGCAGCATGCCTCTGAGTACTCAACAAATGGCTGTATACACATGTATGCTATACATATACACATACACATACACATACACATACACATACACATACACATACACATACACATATACATATACACATCTCCCCACTCCACGTATGAGAAAAACCATCTAGTCATACAAAAGGGTTCAACTACCAATACAAGTCTCAGTTAGTCAAAACCAGCTGCTGGCATGATGGGGCTTGCCTGAAACCCTAGCTCTTGGGAAGCTGTGTGTGTGTGTGTGTGTGTGTGTGTGTGTGTGTAAGGTATGAACAGTGGCATTGTTCCTTGTCTTACTTTGATAATGAAACTCTGGTTTTGTAAGAGATTTCTTTGGAAGATACAGCATTCAGTGTTTAGTCTCTAACCTCTATACATATCCAAACACCCCTACGTGATGAATGGTAATGTTTGGGAAATAGGAGATGGAAAGGAATTCTAAATTCTTTCTGTTTCAGGGTTTAAAATTCTACTCAAATAAAACGTTACAATATTTACATAGTTATTAATGATCCCACTGAGCACATTTATGCTAACATCTGTAGTTTTATGGGATACTTTTATTACATATTTTGAGTTGCATCTTTTGAAGTACACAGTAGAAACCTTTTTGATAGTTAGGGATCTAGATTTGGCAGCATGAAATTTTGGACATTGAGTAAGACCCAGAAAACATTCAAGAGAAAGAAGACATAAATGCCTTGTTTGAGGAAAAGGGAGGACACACTGACAACCCAGAGTGGAAGAGATTCTGTTTCATTCACATTCATGTGCACATGTGTTCATTCATGTTCATGTGTTCATCTGCCATGTTCATGCGCCCTTCTGCCATGGTCATGTGCACGTGTGCTCATTCATGTTCATGTGCACATGTGTTCACTCATGTTCATGTGCACATGTGTTTATTCATGTTCATGTGCACATATGTTCATTCATGTTCATGTGCACATCTGCCATGGTCATGTGCACATGTGTTCATTCTTCTTCATGTGCATGAACCACTAACTGTATCACTAACTGGGACCTGCGGCCCTTCTCCCATCATTTTTACCCCCTTAAAATCAAATAGAATAATCCGTGAAATCATTATTATTTTGCATTAGATATCTTAAGTAGTTCCAGAGTGCTGTTTTCAAAGTGAACCAAAGGAGACAGGTGTGCTGGGATTTCATCAGCACAGTGGAACACGGGTGTGACCGTTTTCTTAGGTAGTTTCATAAGTAGTTTTCCCTCCCTGTGCTGTGCCATCAGGGACTTACAGCTGAAGAACCAAGAACAAGTTTCAATAAAATTAACCCTACAATGATTTTATATATTTCCAAGATATACCCTCTTTGTTGTGTGTGTGTTGTATATGTTTTATGTGTTGTGCATATTGTCCACCTGTGTATGATGTATATGTGTTGTATAGTCTGTGTGCATGTGTGTGTTATGTATTGTTTGTGTGTTAGTAGTTATGTACGTGGTATGATGTGTGTATGTGTGTTTTGCAAGTATGTGAGGTGTGTATATGTTGTATGTGCTATATGTTGAGTATTCGTGTGTGTGTGTGTATATATATATATATATATATATATATCATGTGTGTGCTGTGTGTGTGGTATGTATATATATATATATATATATATATATATATGTATGTATATATATATACATATATGGTGTGTGCTCATGTGTTGTGTGTATATGTGGGATGTGTATATGTGTATGGTGTGCAGGTATGTGGTGTG